>NC_030436.2:4147500-4395000 GCF_001660625.3 Ictalurus punctatus
TCATTAATCTCCGCCCATTTCAATTTTGAGATCATTTGCATTATATTCTAAAACTGCTTTTGCAACCTAGTGCTAGGACTTTTTTCAATATCTTCACAAAACTGGTGTCAAATTACTCAGTCTTACTTGAGTCTGAAGCTCAATAATCATCCAAAACATATTAACATTTGTAAACTATATGGCCGCCACATGCCAAGCAATCCTTGCAAGGCAGAGCCTGATCTACTCAAATAACTGAGTGGTTGCATGTATAAATTTGAAAGGCATATACAGCACAAGATTCTGAGGCCAGATGCAAAGTTCTGATAACTGTTTTTCAGCTACAGTAAGTCGGATTGAGTTGAATTCTGGTATACTGCATCTTTAGGTTAATATGTAGGTGGGTTTTTGATCACCTGAATACTTGCCACCATCAGCCAATTAGCTTTCAGCAGGCATTTGATAGGGTTAACATTGAGCTATCGTCATGTAACTTGAATGGTAGATCCAAAGAACTGCTAGTAACTGTTGTGACCTCACTCATATGGGCAAATGGGGGCACTTTTCATGTTTTTGCATATAAAAACAAACATACACTGTTCAGCCATAACATTAAAACCACCTGCCTAATATTGTGTCGGTCCCCCTTGTGCCACCAAAAGAGCTCTGACCCATTGAGGCATGGACTCTACAAGACCTCTGAAGGTGTGCTGTGGAATCTGGCACCAAGACATTAGCAGCAGATCCTTTAAGTCCTGTAAGTTGCAAGGTGGGGCCACCATGGATCAGACTTGTTTGTCCAACACATCCCACAGATACTTAATCAGATTTAGATCTGGGATCTAGGGAAGTCAACACCTTGAACACTTTGTCATGTTCTTCAAACCATTATTGAACAATTTTTGCAATGTGGCAGGGTGCATTATCCTGCTGAAAGCTACCATTAGGGAATGCCGTTGCCATGAAGTGGTGTTCTTGGTCAGCAACAATGTTTAGGTAGGTTGTACGTGTCAAAGTAACATCCACATGAACGCCGGGACCAAAAGTTTCCCAGCAGAACATTGCCCAGAGCAACACACTTCCTCCGTTGGCTTGCTTTTTTCCGATAGTGCATCCTGGTGCCACCTCTTTCCCAGGTAAGCGACGCACACGCACTAAGCCATCTACATGATGTAAAAGAAAACGTGATTCATCAGACTAGGCTGCCTTCCATTGCTCCATGGTCCAGTTCTGATGCTCACATGCCCATTGAGTGGTCTGTGGCTACGCCGCCCCATACACAGCAAGCCGTGATGCACTGTGTTCTGTCACCTTTTTCTCATAGACAGCATCAACTTTTACAGCAATCTGTGTGGCCGTAGCTCTTCTGTGGGATTGGATCAGACGCACTAGCCTTCACTCCCCATATGCATCAATGAGCGTTGGGTGACCATGACCCTGTCGCTGGCTCATCAGTTATCCTTCCTTGGACCACATTTGGTAGGTACTAACCACTGCATACTGAGAACACCCCACAAGACCCATTTGTCTAGCCATCACAATTTGGCCCTTGTCAAAATAGCTCAGATCCTTACACTTGCCCATTTTTCCATTTTCCCACCCCTTGTGCCATTAAGACCATTTAGCTCTGCCCACTCATATACTCATGATAATTTGCATAAAATGCAAACCTATTTTTGTGAACTCGTTCTGGGATTTTTGCCGTATATTCACAAAATTGGAGTCAAATTGCTCATCAGAACCTAAAGCCCAATAATTCTCAAAAACATGCAGAGATTTATAAACAGTCTATCCTAGTAGGGTGGAGCTTTGTTTAATCAAATAGCATTGCAGGAATAGTTTGAGGAGCAATTTACACTAACCAAAATGATCCAGTATAATAGCCGCTCTGTGGTCAGACATTGTCATGCATGAGCAGCGTAAAAGTGGAGCTCATTGTGAATCAGAAAATTTCTCTGACTGTAAAATATGCTTTAGGGTTTTCCCAAAAGAAAGAGCTGTTAGTTGAAATGTGCGGTTCACATTTTTGAAGTCTAGCAGTTAGGAAAGATGTGTTTAATGACCTTAACTGTAAAGCCCTTTGTTTAAGTGGTTTCTCTCCACACAGTCATGACAGTCAGCAGTATTAGATCCTCTTTCTCCATTCAGCACAGAGTCATTTAAAAGAAAACGTAATGTTAAGGGAACTTAATCAGAAAACACATGAAACATAATGTAAATGAATTGAATCAAATGTTTATACTCAATCAATATGCCTAAATATATTTCATATAAAAAATAAATACTCAGTATTTTAGAGTGTGTACCACAAACGCACCCTGTTAATATCAATAAACGAAGAAAGTATAAAAGAAAGTGTGCACAGTGTACACTAATAAATATTTGTGAAGGAGCAGAGCTGAACAATGCATTACTAGGATTCACTCTGTCTTATTCTGTGCTACTGAACTTAGAATGAGATTTATTTATTTATTTATTTATTTATTTATTTATTTATTTAACAAAAACAGAATTTTTACAAAAGTATAAATTTTATGGGAGATCTTGGGTGAGGATGCAATGCTAGGCATTGTGTTCCTTTTGACCTCATTGCATCCTGTTATTCCAGTGAAGGCTGAGTGCACTATGGTAAAGGTCAGCGTGCAGAGTGATGTTCAGCCCTGTCTCTGAACAAATATTTTTGAGGATTACTTTACTGGACACTTTAAGCATGATACTTTTCTAACAACCAGAATTCTTTGAACTGTTTCGCAGAAAGCAAGAATTGTGAAAGAATCCTGAAGTCAGGTGTATAAAGTAAAGTTCAAGTACAAGGCATAAAGCAAAGCAAATCTCAAAGCATTTTTTATTTCATTTTTTTAATAGAAAGGGACATGAGAATGCAAAAAAAGAAATTCACTCCTGGCAGCCAATAGAATACAAATGTGTGGTATGTTATCTTTTCTACCAATAAAAAAACAAAATGTCCTCCAGCTCCACCAAGAATAAATAGGTGAGAAATGTATTGGTCCTCAGGTAAAATAATGTCAATAGTTACCATGGAGAGAGAATATTTGGTTACATGAACCAGAATACTTAATCAAATAAATTTCAGAGAGCAATTTATTTTTTTACACCTTACCTTTTCTTTTTGACCTTTAAAATTCTCATTACAAATCTCAAATGACATGAGTTTTTTCATCTTTTTTTCTTCCCTTTTTTTCTAGTTACCAGTTCATATAGGATGAGACTCTTTGGGAGACTTTGCCTCCCAAAGCTAGCTAGTTCAATTCTGTAAATTAGTTTAAGCTAGTTCTGAAAGTCATTAAACATTAACTAAATAGCAAGACAAACTTTTTTACTCTTAAATATGAGTATGTTTAAATGTAGATACTTTTTGATTTTCATGCCAGTAGATGTTTGCCTCCAGTAAGATTTACACATAGTACCAGTAGTTTTACTTAAGTACCGTTTCTCTGTACTTTTTTCACCCCTGCTAGACACTCACATCAGATAGCTACCTAGCTAATGTTACCTGCTCACTGAACATCTATGCCCCACCTCCAACACGCGCACACATTTTGCCAGGTAAAATCTTACACTTAAACCTGTGCCTTTGAATTACAGGAAAGTTTTGTTTTTTTTGTTTTGTTTTTAAATATAGTATGATCAATTGCATTGCAATGTCAAGACACATTTAAATAGCTGAATCATGCTAGTGTTACCTAAAACCTAAGCGCGCTCAGTCAGCAGGAAATGAATAAGAAATTTTTATTAATGAAAGAATAATTCAATTAAAGTTGTAAAGAAGGATTCCATACACCCATGGTTCTTAAAGTTGGGTTTGGGTCTGCTCCACGTTCTCTAAAGCCTCTTCAACTGCTACCTTAAAACTTCTGTGACACGATTAGTTAATGTTCTTTTTATTAGGCGTTATTGGAAAATAGTCAATGATTATGTGACGTGATGCAGCCTGACACAAAGTCTTACTGTTTTACTACTTTACCATCCTTTTACCAGCCTGAAGTCGATTATTTTCCTATAACAGCATGTCTTGATGTGTTTTCAGTGATTGACACTTGATACTTTTTATCCATTTATAATTACATTTGTTATTGAACATGTGTGAACAATTTCCTATTATCAGCTATAAACAGTCACCAACTTCTCTTTTCTCTCTCTTTTGTAGTAAGAATTTACAGTGATCACCCATTCAAAAGTTTACATCCCCCTGACTCTGAATGTATCGTGTTGCCTTCTTGAGCATCAGTGAATGTTTGCATCTTTTGTAATAGTCGTGTACGAGTCCCTCAGTCGTCCTTAGTGTGAAAAGATGGATCTGAACATCTTTTAGCCGCTGTTGGAAAGGGGTCAAATATACAGAAGATGCTGGAGAAGTAAAGAATGTGCAGGACCTGGAGGATTTTTCTGAAGAACAGTGGGCAATTTAACTGCTCACGACAAACAGGGGACCCGTGAACAACTATCACAAAACGTAAAAAAAAGTCGTTGATCATCCAAATAACGACACATAGTACTAAGAATCAAGCTTGTGTAAATAAAATAAAATAAAATAAAAATATATATATAATATTACAAGAATTGTAACTCAATTTACAAATTTATCACAAATTACTGTTAATAACACTGAACTTATGAACTGGCCTACTTTGGCTGATGATAGCACTTTTCTTACTTGAAGAGTGTTCTGTTCAAACTGGGAGCAAAACAATGTCAGGAAGTATAATTCTGATTACGCAGCACTGCTTTATAGTGCCAAGTCTGTTTTTCCCTGACCAAAAGAACACATTTGTGGTGTTTTTCTGCAGATCAAGCATTTTTCATATCTACTGTATTTCCTGTTTGCTTAATAACGGTAAAAAGAAAACTGAATCAGACATTGTTATGGATCAAAGAACAAACACCAGTATTATAACAGCAGGTGCCTAGACCTTTTCTATACATTTATTACATAGTACAGGTTATACTGCAACTGTTATAAAGACTTAGAAGGAATTAGAGACAGTTTGATAATCCTTTCTCATCTAAATTGAGGAATTTAGTTGTTTGTTTGTTTTTTTACACTTACATCAAGTATAATGTTATCTGAATGTTTTTTGCTTAATACTTTAGATGTTTCCTTTCCATGCATTCATTCATAATCTGGATTTTTTAGAGTCACTAGTTTACTGGCGTGTGCTTATAAGGTGGGAAGAAACAGTGGGAACCCAGAAAGACCTTGAAAGACTGTTGCAGAAGTCATTAATGAGAACATTATTTGAGGGAAATTTGAAAAAGGAAAAAAAAAAAAAAAAAAAAAGGTTTGATATAAAAGGTTACTGATGAACATGTGCTATGGATATGACATGAGAAACAGTCCTTTAGTAAGTGTGAAGAGCACAAGGCTGCCTCCGGTGGTTTCAAGCTGAAATAAGAATAAAGAATAAACTATGAATTAAACAAAAATCCCCTTTATGCCCATTTCATCTTCAGAGGATTGCTGAGGATGATCTCTTGCTCGTCATTTTGAATGGATTACGTGGTTAAGCATGCTGTTTGTTATAGTAAATCCCTTATATCTGATGGATACATCACATATGACACATGTTATACATTTCCGTAAAAATTCACTTTGTTAAACATAGACTCAAGTTAGGAATTTATTGTGGGCTCATTATGTTTTCGTGGTGAGTTGGATATTTGCAAGGAATAGACTGTATATACATATATTTTATCTACAGATTTACCTGCTCTTTGATGATATAAGTAATCACTAAATGGTCCAGTTTGTTAGTTTGCCAATCTTCCCCCAGGGCAGTCCTTTGTTGTGTTGGCAGTATGTTCTACATGATGAAGTTCCTCCAAGTAAGATTGGATGTATTTCTCTGTAAATTGGAAGACAGATTGTTTCTTTAGACTTCTGAATTCATTCTGCTGCTACCATCATCAAGTTACATCATCAAGATTAGTGAGTCCATTCCAGAAACAGCCCTGCAATCCCAAGCCATGACACTACCTCCACCCTGCTTGACTGATGAACTTGTATGTTTTGGATCATGAGCAGATCCTTTCTTTCTCCACACTTTGGCCTTTCCATCACTTTGGTAGAGGTTCATCTTGATTCCAGAACTTTTGTGTCTCATCTCTGTATTTCTTTGTGAATTCCAATCTGCCGTTCTGATTCTTACTGCTGATGAGTGGTTTGCATCTTGTGCTATGTCCACTATATTTCTGCACTTGAAGTCTTCTTCGAATTGTGGATTGTGATACCTTCAGCCCTACCATGTGAAGGTTGTTGGTGATGTCATTAACCGTTGTTTTTGTGTGTTTTCCTCACAGCTCTCACAACGTTTGTCATCAACCGCTGATGTTCTCCAATGCCTGTTCCATTGTTAGTACACCAGTGTTTTTTTCTTTTTCAGGACGTTCCAAATTGTGGTATTGTATTGGCTATGCCCAATGCTTGTGCTATAGCTCTAATAGATTTTCCCTCTTTTCTCATCTTCAAAATGGCTTGCTTTTCTCCCATAGACAGCTCTCTGGTCTTCATGTTGTTTTATCCTAGTTAATAACAAATGCAGTCTTCAGGTGATGCTGGACTCAAACAAAGAGTAGACATACAGAGCTGTTAATTATTTAAACAATCAACTTAACAGGGCACACCTGGGCAGCAAGAAACACCAGTCACGTGTTCCAGTATTTTTGATCACTTGAAAAATTGGGTGGGTTCAAACAAAAGGCACCATGTTCTAAGTTGTTTGACATATCACAGTTTCATATTCAGTCTCATATTCATCTTTTTATTTCAAACCCAAAAGTCTTCAATGTATAGCAAAAACAATAGAATTGGCCTTGCCATTCCAATACTTTTGGAGGGGACTGTGGTTTGACAGCGTTAAAGTCGCTACTGAAATCCTCACATGTATCATGTCTAACATGCATGTAGTGGACATATTGCTCAACACCTTTTGAACAGTGATTCAGCTTCTCGTCACTCTCAGCTGGTGTTTTGCTGAACCTCGCACAGTGGTCAGCTGACAAGTACGGATTTCCTAACAAACATGGCAAAGGAAATCTGTCCATTTTCCTGTCAAGAAAGGATCCTTTACTCGTTCTCCTCTCTTTCGAAACAGTGCGTGGTCAGTTAGAGAAACTCCTTTGCTCACCAGGAACAGACTGACACCTCATTCCCCAAAAGCAAGAAGAATGCTAAAGAACTCGGTGGACATGAAATATTGAAACTTCTCCGTTGTGCCTCATAACTCATGGTTTAAGGGAGGTTCGGGTGGATTTTTTTCATGCATGCTTATCTTTGAGAATTTTAGGAGTGCCCAAGCGTCCTTGATCTCAGAAAGTAGCCATGCGTTATCTCTTCATTTTAGGACTTATAGTGCTGTGCGGTTTACAAATTGAGGTAAGTTGCTTCAAAGTTGTAGTATTTTTTAGTATGTAAGGTTTAGGATTCTTCGCAGTTTCTAGGCAACACGTAGCCAGATATTTCCCCTTAAAATCTCACTGTAACTTCAGATCTTCGACACCAGTTGATTTTCAGTGCACAGCATGTTTCCATGGCCTGATTTGTTTTAAGGCTAGCTCGAATCGCTGTGATGAGCCACGCACTGTCCGCCACTCCACTGTGTGCACGTCCTGCGCTGCTGCACCTGCTATCGTCTGCCCACAAGGCTTGAGGAAGACTTCGACTGATGCTGAGTGCCGGTAAATGACTACGTCTCATGCAGCTTGTACGAGAAATCTGCAAGAGTTTTGCTCCAACACTACCAGCTGTAATGTTCAGATGTGGATTTGAGCTAAGATCTGCAGGAAAGAAACCCTGGGCACATCATAACTATAATGCAAAGTAAAACTTCAATGATGAAGAAAATTAAAACAACATTCCTCTTACTACGAATGCAATCAATCAGCCTTTACTCTTCTGTACTGTAGTTACAAGCGTAATTTTGATAACAAGTAACAAAACGTAACAAGTTTAGCACAGGTTTGTGCAAGCTGCATGCCTAAATCATTATACACTCGCCTCACACGGAAATAAATTGTTCAGTTGTTAAATAGACTTGTTTATGTGGTTCCTGACACTATACGGCACACTGTTATCTGTTAAAAAAAACAAAAAAACAACAACAACACACTGTGTTAGCCATCAAGCAGAGCATGAGGTTGGAACTGTACATAAAAATCCATCCAGATAATATAAAAATACACTTTTAAAAATACAGATTTCTGTAAGTTTATGAAACTGTTTATGTACAAATTGTATTACTTAGCCAAAGGATATCTTCTGAGGCAAGTGTGTGATTATTTTCTCATGCAGTTTGTACAATGTTCGTTACATTAGCCTCATAACTATAGTAGGACAAAACTAATGAAGTCCAACTTTGGACACCAAATATGTTTTTAACTAATAAGCGTGATTCGTTTTTGTTCAATTCTTTAGTTCTCATGAAGGCCCTGATTACCTCGATCAAGCACTACAACAAAAGGACAAAAATGACTATATCTAGAATATAGACAAATGTATCTAGTATTTCCTATTTTAAGATGACAATAAACCAAATATATGACTATGAAGCCTATTTCTAGACATTGTCACTAATGTCAAGCTTGAACATTTCTTATTCTACTGGAAGAATTGTTTTTTTTCTCATTTTATTTATTTCAGAAATAAGCAAAATTATTAGACAATAGAACATAAACCAATACTGATGCTTGAAATGTGTAAAAGCATCTAAAAATAGACTGAATTATATTGTCTTGGATTTATAATAATCTCATAACAAAAAAATATTAGATACATTTGCCCATATTCAAGATATTTTCATTTGACCAGATAGCATATTTTGTGTGTTGGATTAGGATTTTTTACATTTCTGTCTAGCTGTAGTCTGAGTGTGTCTGATTTCTCAGCTATACGGTGCAAATCGGTGATCGCCTGCTGGAGCTGCCTGGATGCTCTCGCTCCTGTGAGTCAGTAAAGCTCATAAAGCGATGCTGTCCAGGCTTCTATGGGTCTCTGTGTTCACGTGAGTTTGATAACTGTAGCTCTAATTCTGCTTGAGATATTATCTATGTTGTACCCAGTGCTACAACGAACTGTATTAAGCCAGTGTTTTTGTCTGTTCAGCGTGTCCTAGCTTGTCAGGGAAAGTGTGTAACTGGCATGGTACCTGCATGGATGGTGAATCAGGGAATGGCACCTGTGTGTGTGAGGTAATTTATAAAACGTTGTTTTTACTTAGTTACATTCTATTCTGTATGATATTAATGAGATTACCAACAAACAAACACAAAATACATTCTTTGGGCCTTTAATTATTATAGTAACACTTTACAATAACTCTACATGAATAATTATGCATTAATACCTGAGTGAATACTTACATAAATATGAACTAATGAGTTAAAACATGTACTAATCATGAACTTATACATTTATGCGTGAATAATGACCACCTTAAATACATTAGTACGTGTTTGATAGTTAATATATTAATTATAAGAACGCAGCACTATAAGAAAGAATATCAATTTAATGTGCATAATTTCAAATTGCTTATGTAATTTGTCAGATGCAGCTGTGTACACAAACATCACTGGATGGTGCTGGATTACTTTCATCATTTACATAGATCTACAGCGACATCCAAGACTAATACACCGGACAGTTATCTCATAGAACACTGGTTTTAAATGTTAGTAGATAATGGCATCTGGTAAATGAATAAATGTTATTGTATTCATTTCATCCTTATGGGCAAAGAAGCAGTAGCCTGGGCCCAAGCCACCCAGAGCACATACTAGTACTACAGTGGGATTTGAAGAGAAATGGATGGAGAATGACACAAAACGGGTTTATTGGTGTTTATTATTAGTGCCTCTTCCTACATTTGATAAAGTGTATCAATGTAAATTATGAAAGTGTACGCCTAAAACTGCATATGCCAAGTTATGTAAATAAATTATACAAATAATTTGAATTTATGCACATTTCATTCATATTCTTTTACAGAGCATGTTTTTGATCTAGTTTACCCCTGTGTGTTAATTAGTACATGAACTAACAAACATGTACTAACATGTAATTAAGGTGGTCGTTATTCACACTTGAATTCATGAGACTCATGTCATAGTTAAGGTTAGCTCTTCATTAGTTTGTGAACAGTACATGCCTTAACTTATCATTGGTTCATATTTAAGAAAGTATTAGTTCAGGTATTAGTACATCATTATTCATGTACTATTATTGTATAGTCCTCCTCCTCCTCCTCCTCCTACTACTACTACTACTACTACTACTACCAGTAATAATAATTATTATTATTATTACTGGTAGTAGTAGTACGCTGGGTTAAAAACCAAACCAAAGTGGCTTATTTTTAGCCCAACAGCTGGGAAAATATAGGACAGCAAATGGGTTGTCACCTGCAAACTAACCGCACACACAATTTATCACAACGCACAAACAAATCTGTGAGTTTAAATTGGTATCTTACAAAGTCTGTGTCAAAGAGTTTGTGTTTTTTGTTTTAATTTGTTGTTTTGTTTTTAGCAAATAAGATTTCAATATTCTATGCATATCCTACAAAATCTGTGACAGTACATGCACATAAATGATTTGCTTCTTCCAGGTTGAAGATTTCTATATCTGACTTTGAAGAAATTGCAGACAATCTGTGTGAAATCTGTGTGAACATGCAATTCAGATAGATGTCAGCTTCACAAACCAGCCATTTTTCACAAACAGCTAAGAGTGTGGTCTTGAATAATCAGTGTAGTATCAATCTGCTGTGTAGAATTTGTGCTTCGATAAACGTCTTTAGCAGTACTCTCAAACTACAGCCCCCTGTATCTCTCTGCTTTCTAGTCTAGTAAAGTATTTTCCAGTTTGCCTTGTGCTATGTGTTGTACAGTACAGGTCATGTGTGTGACTGAGTGTATTTGCAGGAGGGCTACACGGGGTTTGCGTGTCAGAAATGCTCTAATGAGAAGACCTACGGTGAACGCTGCAGCTCAGGTGTGTTCTTTTTTTATTGCTAACTTTTCATTTCTCTCTTCTTCTTTATGCTTTGTATTTTGAATCTGCATTTCTGGTATCTTCAGAGATCCCAGTATTATGTCGTGCAACTAAGTTTCCATTTACAAAAGAAGCATAGTGAAATATTAGTTTAATCAAATTCACCACTTGTCCTTGCTGTGCATACTGTTCGTAGCTCACTTGTAAATCATTTTTAAAAGCATCCGTATGTAACTTAGAGGGTTGTAATGTCGGTTACGCCTTTTGTTTTTAGTTTTCCACTATGCATCCTAATAAACTTAATGTACATACTGTATGAGATACACTTATCCGGTTGCTTTGCGAGTGTATATGAAATTAATTCTGTCAGTCTCAGAATTACAATGACTCGACAGTATTGATCTATTATTTATATTAAGATTTTTTTTTGCTAATCCGTGTTCTACTTATACATGGTTTTTATGCATCTTTATGAGTAGTAATGTACCTTTGCTTTAGTGTGCGATTGTGTGCATGGAGAGTGTAATTCGGGTCCGGATGGAGATGGCCAATGTTACTGTCAACCACCATATTCAGGACCAAGGTGTGACCAAGGTAAGGTTGATTTATTCTATTTATCTTCCACAGTATTACAATGTTTAAAGAAACATCCCAAATGTAGTTAATCAACCAAAACATTCCTTTAGTTTCGCACTAGGGTTACAGTGGTTATGTAGCTAACAAATACTGGAAGCATAAACTAACCCAAAAGGAAAGCTCGCAGACAGTTTTAATAATGTTAAAAATGAATTATACAAACTAAATTGAAAATCTGTTACCAGTGCGTCACTTCTAATAACTCTATTTTGGATCCTATGGCCACATCTCCTGTCTGTGTGACACCAAGCTATAGCTATGTGCTGAGATTCCAGCTTTTTGAGCCTTGCAATAGCCTTTATGTCCTTTTTTTTAAATTTAATTTATTTTTAAAAAAATAATAATAATAATGTGTCATACAGTGTCAGAAACTACATGAGCAAGTCTCTTTGAGATACTAACCAACTTCACAATGCTAAACTGGATGCTAAACGTGTCTTTGTTGATCGACTTCATTTAGGGGTTAGAGTAACCTTGTGTAAATTAAATTTTTGGCAGAACTGTTATTCTAAGGTTTTCACTGTGTAGAGTTCAGCACATATACTGTAGTACATCTGCTTCATGATTGATACCACAGGAATCAGCAAAAACAAGATTAAATATAATGAGAAAATATAAGCTTCATGTAAAGTGCCTTTTACAACAACATATTTTTCATAAATTAAACAAGTAACATAATGTAAGCTAAACCATGTGACAGAAGCCTCAAGCTAGATTGGCTACATCATGATAAACACAAACTACCAAAGGAACTATGTGAAAAGCAAAAACTAAAACTACTAATCCAATCGTAAAACTAAACTTACCGAACCTCGCTCACCTTACCAAATATTAAGTATATCAGCTAAGAACTGAGGCAAAGTTAACGAGTAGCTAAGAACTTAAATGGTGATAATCTCACTGCCTTAACTCCTGCATAGAGCCTCTCATAAATTTAACATATAACATGTTTTACCCCAAAGTAATATCTAGGTTTTTTAAATAAATGTCCACTGGGTAAGCAGGGCATTAGTTAGAGAAGCAAATAAGAGGCCAAGGATGACTCTAAAGCAGAGATCCACAGCTCAGATGAGAGGAATTGTTCACAGGACAACCAAAGCCCGGACACTCTACAAACCTAAGTTTTATGGAATGACCTTGAGAACACCATCCCCACAGTGAAGCATGTTGGTGGTAGTAGGACAATGTGGGGATCAGCAGAGACTGGGAAACTGCTAAATACAGAGCATTCTTTGACAACAACCCATTCCATTATGCAAGACATATAAGACTGAGTTGTAAGTTCACCTTCTAACAAGAAATGACACTTAGCATACGGCCAAGGCTACACTGGAGCGGTTACAAATCAAAAAATTTCAGGATTCAGTTGTGTAAACCTGATTGAATTTGATGTTCCAGAAGACTACCGTTCATAGTACACTATATGTCTATATATATTTTTTTCAATTTCTGAATGTTTAATTATGCTGTCAGATACCAATATAACTGGAAATATTTTTTATTATATTACTGGTACTTTAAAAAAAAAATGTTTTATTTTATTAATTTCTTGTCTTTTGTGATTATTTTATTAGTTTGTCTTGAATAATTGCTTGATGACTTTAAACAATGTTTCATAAGAAGTTATTAATGGCTTAACACCATAGTTTTGATGTAATAATTTATATAATCATTTAACTTTTGAATTAAAATTGCTCACAACAACATTACCATGTTCTGTTATGAGTAAATAACCTGTGTCAAAGTGAAACAATATTAATCTTTTAAAATATTATGTAGATGTGGGCCTCATTTGCCCATATCTTATATTGTATATGATATGGGTGGAGGGTGGTGGGGCCCACAGCAGCAGTTTTTCAGGGGGCGCAGAACTCCCTAGCTACGGTCCTGGCCACAAACATGCCATGAAAGTGGAGTATGGTTCCCGCAACAGAGACAACCAAATAATTGTAATAGTATGTTGAGCTTAGGACACTGCACTCTCTGGTGAGAACACCAGAGAGATAGAGAGAGATCTTTCTGCTGTTATTTCTTCAACAAATCTCGCCTTGAAGTATGACCAAGCGTCAAGGCTTTTATATGACTTCAGGCTTTGCTTAGTGTGTTTCACTGGCCTCGAAATCAGGCACATGTCAATGTCGGGAAAATCGATCTCTAGCCACATGACAATGTCCATGGACCACAGGTTCTTGGACAAGTTGTAAGGGTCACTGTCAAGTTTGATAAACGCAAGTTTCTGTAAGATCTCGTGTTTGTGAAATCCTTACTACAGTCGACAGATGTGTGGTCTCACGGTCTGGCTGTCTAGTGTGTGTGTTCAGAGGATTATATAGTTAAAAATCGTTTGGAACTGTCCTTATGTCTGTGGTTTCCCATGGTTTTAAAAATCAGTTAAGATAAAAAAAAAAATCGTCTAGTGTGTCCCTTGCATAATTCCGATGGTAATTAAGTCCAATTTCCCAGTTTGAGCTTGCAATAGTTCAAAGGGGGGGCAATAATTATGTAAGGCATGATAATGTGTTGTAATATGTGATGCTTATTATTATGTGGTTAACTGACAATGATCAGAGGCATGTTTAGGACGGAGCTGGAGCACCGGGGAAACAGGAAGTAGGACAGGAAGCAAAACAAAGGCAAACAGAAGGCAAACAAATAAAATAGATTATACACCAAAAATCTGTCAACTCTGAGCATATAGCAAATAATGCAAAAATTATAATGTATGTCATATTGTGGTGTACGTCACAGCAGCTGTTATAGGGCAAAATATGTGTCCTTTATTCCAGAAAATATTAGCTGATCATGATTATCATAGGTCTAGACGTTGACATGGATAAAGTGGTTATGAGAGATGAATATATGAATAAATAACCTTATCCATTATCTCCCTCTTTATGCAGTTACGTCTTCCTGTTCAGACTGCAGTCCATTCTCATACTGTAAAGGAGAGGGTTCAAGTGCTCAGTGCCAATGCCTTCCATCTTATGCAAAGGTTGGACGCTTCTGTGTAGGTATGTTCTTTTAAAATGATAGACATTTTCTGATTACATATCGCATGTATATATGCATGAACAGGTGAAAATAGTTGACTTTTGGCTCGTGTGAAAATGTCCCTACTTGGATTTACTTGAAATAGTAAATCTTGACTATAATAGAATTGATTGGGAAAGGGGGGAAAAAGACATAAAGTAAATTGACATATAGTAAATCAGATTTACTGTCATTCATCATAGACTGAATAAAATAGCTGGTGCTTTCTGAAAATGCTGTTATATGTTTGACTTTATAGACTATAGTTTGCCAAAATATGACAACGACAATTTTAGAGTAACAGGAAGCAGTAAACACGAGTTGATTATTAAACCTACCCTTCTAATCGGTGGAGGAAATGGTTGAGATACACTGGGGGGACTCTAGTTGGGGAGTTTTGTTTTTTGTTTTTTTGTGAGGTGGGGGTGTAAATATAATATATATGTATAAATTTAAATACCTGTATAAAATATAATAACATATTTCACTTATTTCATGTCTCCTCCAAACAATATGCTTTCTTGAGTATCAAGACAGGAACATAAATGGTCAATGAACAACATTCATGAATTATGTGTGGAACAAAACAAACACCGTTCATTCACCTTTATCTTCCATATCACGACCCTCTGCTCTCTCACTCCTGCGAATTCCATTATCCCCCTTTGAAATTCACTCCCCGGACTCAGTCCCCCAACCCACCAAACCTTCATGGACAAACATCTCATCTTTGGATTCTTAGTCACTCTGACATACTTTGGGAAAATGATCTGACTTCTTCAAAGCATACGATTGGGTTTGTAGATTTGTTTCCAAGCTACATGCTATCCTGATCATTTAGGTTGCTGATGTTTTATTGTCCAAATCCACTCTCATGTATCTAGTAATCCACAGACAATGTTCCACAGGTTCCACACTTGGATGAGATATCTTAGCATAAAACTGGTTGAACAAGTGCCATTTGTTTGATGAGTCACACCAGGACATTTTGACATTCAGGTTGGGAAAATCACCAAACCTCAATCCCATTGAAAACTTTATGGATTTATAAATTATATCTAGATATAAAATCCACGCCCAGTTGGTGGATGAGGGGCTAAAATTGACAAGAACCTACTATTAGAAAAGAACAATTACACAGGGTTAATTGGTTAAGATGGGAAAAAACTAGCTTATAAAAAAAAGTCTCTGTGGTTGGCTTAATCAATATACATAAAAAACATCAAAATATTTTTAAGTATAACAAAGCTACATTAACTAGTTTTACCAGAGGCCAAAAAATGGAATTTCCTCCAGTTTTGGGGCTACATGTGTTCAACACTGAATTTATTTCTTAACTCCACAGTTAATGGCTAATATGAAAGAAGTCGAGCAGTGTAAGTGTAAGTTCTTTTGGCATGTGGTGTTCATGTTGTACAATGATGAATAAATTGTTACATATTCGTTTTAAAATGCTGCCTGTGTCCATTGATGAATAACGGGGGCTCGTTCATTCTCCGAGTGTGTTTTACCTTCACAAATGTATATAATGTTAGTAAGTGGAAGCAGTGTTAGCTACAAGCAAACTAGGACTATCTTGCTTACGGTTTACCAGATAAAATTCTATAATAAAAAATATATATGTGTGTGTACATATCTGACCACATACAACCAGAATGTTTATTGGTGTTCTTGTCACTTTAATTTCTCCAACAAATCCCGCCTTGAAGTAGGACCAAGCGTCAAGGCTTTTGTATGACTTCAGGCTTTGCTTAGTGTATTTCCCCAGTCTTGAAATCAAGTACATATAAATGTCGGGAAAATCGATCTCTAGCCACATGACAATGTGCATGGACCACGGGTTCTTGTAACGGTCACTGTCGAGTCCAACTGCCTTTAATTTAATCTGATAATCGTGAGTTATACTAGTATTTTCGTACCTTCCCCTAATAAAACCAGCCATTTTGGTGGATGTTTTGCCACTCAGTCGAGCCAAGGCGGTGAGTTCTGGCGGGAAAATGACGTCAATGCATACCCTCTGTACATATTTCTTTTTTTTCTTTTTTTTTAACCTAGCTTACTATGTTTAAATAGGTTAAAAAAAAAAGCTTTAATTGTGCTGTCTGTTTTATCTCTGTACCAATGTTATTGTGGAGCGGTGTGAATTGTTACCGAGCATGGGGCTCACACCCCTCCCCTTTCCCATCGCCCTGCTCAACAGCAGCTAAAAACAGACTCACAGTACTCTACACACAGAAACCCAACCATGTCCTGACTAATCTTATAACAGACATGCAGCAGTAAAATAATTCATTTGTTTATACTGATTGAAAATGTCTGATAAGTCAATTTTCATTCCACCGCTGGAATGGAACGCCAGTGTATAGTGAGAAAGGGTTAAGTGGTTTATTATATTCAACTTATTTTACCGCCTGTTGTACAGACTTGCCAGTCCTGATTATAACGTATTGTTTTTGACATTGCACCTCTCACGTCCAATTTCAGGTTTTTGCAGCAAGGATGTTTGCAACATAAATGCAGATTGTTCATACAAGAGTGGAGCGCAAATACAGTGCACATGCAAAACTGGCTTTGAGGGAGACGGCAAATCTTGCACCCCAATCGACTCTTGTTCTAGGAATAATGGAGGCTGTCCAACAAACTCTACTGTTTGTGAAAGCACAGGTCCAGGCCAGGTGAGCATTAGCTTAATATTCATACAAATAAATCCTTTATATCAGGCACATAACATTCATATAGATTCCGTTACATGATATAACTTTATGCAGTTATTTACATTTTTGGCTCAATGCACATTAGTTTTCTGACAAATCTGTGTATGTGTGTCTTGTCAGTCAATATGTCTATGTCATAGTGGGATGGAAGGATCAGACCCTCGTGCTGGTTGTACGCTGAAATCTGCCTGTAAAGCGAGCACATGCCACAGGAGTGCACGATGTGAAACGGGCCAGGATGGAATAGCCAGGTCTGCATTAGCTCTATACTCTCTCCAATTTAGTGGCATTTCCAATTCCTACAAAACCCTAAAATTGAAGAAGGCAATTTGTTAATACAGGAGTGACCAGCCTCATTCTGAGTCTCAAATGTACTTGACTATGTAGTACCTGGATTTTGTAGGGTAACATCTCAAATTCAGTGTTTTGCACTAAATGGAAATGACAGATAAGTGCAATATCTCACATAATTGTGACAATCTCCTATTTTAAAACTGCAAAAAAAACAAAACAAAAAAAAACAAACAAAAAAACATCACTTTAAATTTTACTTAAATTTGGCATCTGTAGTTTTTAGACAAATTTAAACTACATTGACCTCTGATGGTGCCACCACTTGCACTACAGCAGGATGTGACCACATACTAAACCTGTCCAGTATTACACACATATTTAATTATTGTATTACATCATTTCAGGTTTGATAATACACTATACCAATGATTTACTAAGATCCCAAACAAGTTCTAATTTGTGTGTGTTATTGGACAAATTGTGCACACAGTTGTATGTTAATTGATTTACAATAAATAATTGTGTAAATGATGTGCAAAGTTGGGTGATGTGGCAATTTTATTGAGATTTTTGTATTTGCTAATTAAATCTTGCTAAATTTAGTAAGCGGTTTTATTGTCTTTATCTGGCAGAAAATGTAATACATGGTCTTTGTTCATACATTTTCCCCAAACAATTCCCATTTCTGAAGTGACTTTGAGGCTTAATAAATCACTGTGGGTGAAATCTAATTGATTTGCATTGACATCATTCTTTATTTTGCAGCTTTCAGTATGCATATTCACAGCAAATGCTCAAAATGGATGACTAATTTTGTTCATTTGAAAACACAGAGACTTTTAGTAAGTCAGGGCTTATATCTTTGTAATTTCCCTGTATTCCAAAATGTAGCTGTGTTTAGTTAGGATTAGTACTAAGCTTGGTCTGGAATTTTTCCATTGATGGGTAGGGTAGAAGGGCCTACATAGTTGCGAGAATCTAAACTGTTATCCTGTTTTTAGGTGTGTTTGCAGTCATGCACAGATCAGCGATGGGTGGCGCTGTTATGGAGATATAATGGAGCGTGTTTTGGAACTGGATCGGGAAGGCAGCCAGGCAGGAAACCTCACCGGAAGCATTGCATTGTTTGGTAGTGCTGCTGACATTATGTCCTCTCTAGAACTTATTCACGCTGCGTATATTTTTAAATCAGAGATAATATGATGAACACACAGCGTTTTGCTTTTTATAGAGAGAGGATGTAAGCTCATTCTGAGCAAACATGGGCCATTTACAGCGTTCATCCCAGTGGATGCATCACAAGTGAGTAAAAGTAGAAGTAAATTTAGTTGCTTTTTATTTCATCTTCATCTTTCATCTTTTTTTAAAATTCTTTATTATTCTGGTTTTGGTTGTTTATTTACTGGTTTATGTCAATAATATATACATTTACTTTTAGATTTACTCATTTAGCATAGGCTTTTTTTTTCTCCAGAATTTATAGAAATAACTAAAGATGGCAAGTATTAAGGACCTATGTACTTACAGTCCCCTCCATAAGTAATGGAACAGAAACACCAATTCTTTTGTTTTTGCTAGACACTGAAGACATTTGGGTTTGAGATCAAAAGCTTACTATGAGGCGATAGATCAGAATTTCAGCTGTCATTTACTGATATTTACATCCAGATGTGTTAAACAAATTACTACCTTTTGTTTGAACCCTCCCATTATTCAAGTGATCAAATAATATTGGAACGTGTGACTGACAGGTGTTGCTTATTGACCAGGTGTGCCCTGTTAGATTGATTGTTTCAACAATTAAGAGCTTTGCATGTCTAGTCTTGGATTGAACGCTGGCATTTGTTGTTAAAAATGATCCACCAACATGAAGACCAGAGAGCTGTCTATGGGAGAAATGCAAGCTGTTTGAAGCTGAGAAAAGAGGAAAAATTAATCAGAGCTACTGCACAAGCTTTGGGCATAGCCAATACAACAATTTGGGATGTCCGCCAAAATAAAGAAACCACTGATGTATTAATAACCAGGCATTGTACAGGTCAGCCAAGGAAAACAACAGCAGATGATGACAGAAACATTTGGGGAGCGGTGAAGAAAAAGCTAAAAAAAAAACAACAGTAAGTGACATCACCAACAACCTCCACAGAGTCGGGGTGAAAGTTTCACAATCCACAGTTTGACTAAAACTTCCAGTGCAGAAATGTAGAGGCCATACCACAAGATGCAAACCACTCATCAGCAGTAAGAATCAGAAAGAGATTGGAATTCACAAAGAAATACAGAGATGAACCACAAAAGTTCTGGAACCAAGATGAACCTCTACCAAAGTGATGGAAAGGCCAAAGTGTGGAGAACGAAAGGATCTGCTCATGATTCAAATCATACAAGCTCATCTGTGAAACATGGTGGAGGTAGTGTCATGGCTTGGGCTTGCATGGCTGCTTCTAGAACAGGTTCACTAATCTTTATTGATGATGTAACTCCGCAGCAGAATAAATTCAGAAGTTTACAGGAACATTGTCTGCCAGTTGATAGAGAAATGCATTCAAATTTATTGGGATGAACTTAATAATGCAGCATGACAGTGACCCAAAACACACTGCCAGCTCAACAAAGGACTTCATCAGGGGGGAAAAGTGGAAGGTTTTAGACTGGCCAAGTCAATCAGCAGACATTAGCACAAACAATTGAATTGGCCTTGCCATTCCAATAGTTTCGGAGTGGACTTTATAATGAAATCATAAATGTGTGTGTGTGTGTGTGTGTGTGTGTGTGTGTGTGTGTGTGTGTGTGTGTGTGTGTGTGTGTAGATATCTATGGGCGAACTTAACCAGGCAACAAGAGCAGAAGCCATCTGCAAACACCACCTCATTCTCGGTCAACGTCTTTACAAAGAGTTGGAGGGACAAGATTTATGGACATATGGAGGGGAAATTTTGAGATTTAAACCAAACAAGGTGAGTCACGATTGTAAAATTTGTATTTTGTTCTAAATATGATTGTCTGTGTCTATTTACAGCTGAATTTTGTTTGTGCTTTGCAGAAGTTTATTTCAAAAAATGATCCTGATACACTGTTCACGATAATCAAGAGTGACATACCTGCATCCAATGGAATTATTCATATAGTGGACAAAGTGTTTACTTTTGCTACTAAAGACACTTCTGACAGCGTTGAGGTAAAATAATGATTGAAATTCTGAGTTGTAGAATAATAAAACGTTTACTCAATGTGACCCTTTGTATTTGATTGGCGAAGACATGTCTGGTGTTTGACATTAGACATTTTTTTAGTTTTGCACTCGTGCTAGTAGGCTAACAAATAAGAGATGCAATGACCTACCGGGTTAGCGTTGTGCAACGTGCATGCTTAAACCATTTTACATTTGCCTCGATCTGTACCAGGTTCTTCAGTAAGTAGCAATCATGCACTGTGGGGTGTACTGATATAGGAAAACCATCAACAATGGTGTGGTGTGATGACATTACCACCATGAAATTGATTCTTTTCTAATAACAGAATGTCCCAAAGTGTTTAATTTCTCTTATACCGCAACAATTTGACAACTGTAGTTAACAATTTAATAATTATTATTTATTCAAGAATGTCATATTTTTATTTGTTTATAGTTATGCTTAATGTACAATAAAAGTTAGTTCCTTGTATCACTTATGTATTAACAGTTTTAAACAGTGGTTCCCTCACCAGTCTCTCTTGTCTCTTGAAGATAATAAGACAAAAAACAAAAAAAAAATGCAGTTAAGAAACCATAATTTCCCATGTCAGAAAATTTACAGCTCAAATATTGCATTCATCTTTAAAACCCAGTGTTGTATAGTGTCCACCATACCTGTTCCTGTGTAAGTAGTTACTATAGAAATGATAGCACATCACTGAACAACCACATTAATATAAACTTGTTCTTTGCCTTGCAACTGGAACTATTGTCAAAGATGCATTTACAGGAAATTTATCAAGAATCCAACCCCGTATATAGACCCTCTGTGGCTAAAACACTTTATCTGTACAAATGGACAAAAGTTCACTGAAAAAAAACCCCAGCAGTAGCAGCCATCTTGAAGCAGGACTCTCTACCTTCTTTAGCAATGAGATGTATCAGACTGAAATAGGATGTATGACCCAAAATTAAAGATGATGACTTTAAATACCAAATATATCTTGGCTGATCAACTACATTTGAGTTCAAATGTGTAAATAAATTTTTTTATTTACAAAAAAATAAAGAAATTATTACTTTCATTAATCATTACGTGGCATCTATTGTTTTCTCTCATGCTGTTATGTAACTGCAGTTCTCTTCCAAAACCATCGGGGACATTCTTGCAGAAGACACCAGATTCAATAGATTTGTATCTCTGATAGATGTGAGTGCTCTTTCCTTTTTTTGGTGGAACTTTTAGATGATCAGGGTCCTCAACCTCTTCAAATAAAATCAGATGCATGCTCATCTGGAGCTGAACTGAATCTTTCACCTGATTTGATATATTGTTATAGAACTGTGGAGCTCCAATGCCACTCCAAGGTCCAGGGCCACTCACACTGTTTGTCCCATCCAATAAAGCCGTGGACAGATCTAGGGACGGTAGTATTATATACATGCTAAAGGAGGTAAGTATTCAATGTGAATTACTCTCATGCTCACTTTGTATAATTCAGTCTTGTAATTAGAAATACGTTTTCATGAGAAACGTAATATTTTTATATGAACCACACGTAATATTTTAACTTAAATCTAACTGACCACACATGCTTTTAGTGTACTATGTGTTCAGCTATAGTATGTTGTTCCATGCGCCACCTGGTGGTTATTGTGTGAAGCACAACAAATGAATTTAAATTCTAAGAAGTGCCTGCGGGGTGCCACGTGATCACACGTGACAGATCGCCTGAAACCGCGTGAAAAAACACGCATTCTTTAAGGCCACATCTGTATACGAATTTTTCCAGTTCATGCCAATATTTGATTATTTTCATTGCTCAACATATATCTTTCTCTCCCAAAGGGCAAGCACAAACTTCAGGAGCTTCTGAGGCACCATATGTTCTCTCAAGCAGCAGTAAGGCTCTGTTTGCATTTTAGCTTCTAATACTGTCAAGGTTTTTGATTGTGAAATCCAATGTAAACATTTTTTTTTTATTGACCCCAGATGTATTCCAGATGAGTTTAGTGTCTGACCTTCATCTTCTTTAGTTTTGAACTAGAGCATTGAAGCCGGTCCATCTCACCCGAAATCTTTTCTTTAAATACATTCCCAAATCTTAATGCACCTGTTTCAAATGGCGTTAAAGTACTCTCATTTCTAAATAGACTCTTTTGTAAAACCGCATGCATAATCAGTGTGTACACTGTAGAGAGAAACTATTATAATCCACACAATTTCAGGCTCTCCGGCAGAATTCTGCCTTCAAATTTTGAGATCAACTGGGTGGAATAATACTGAATTGAATTAATTTAAAAAAATTGATTCTGGTTGTCCAGGAAGTTAGTGTTTCACTACACAGCGATGCTTTTTTTAAATTGTGTTTTTGCTTATGTCTGAAGAAGTAGATGAGATTAAAAATTATACTAATGTAAGCAAGTTTCACCGAACTAGACTTGTTAGTTACTCTAGCTTCATATCTTTAGTGCAAAACTAAACAAGCAAATGTCAGACACCAAAAAACTTTTGGCCGTAGTAAAGGGAAATATGTGCATTATTGATTTTTTGTTGAGCTATTGCTTTAAGTTGCATGAACAAATATTCTTGGGTTATTATATTATGTGTATGTATAAATATATATATATATATATATATATATATATATATATATATATATATATATATATATATATATATATATATATAATATGCTGCATATGTACGTTTTTGTAGGTAACTGTGGACCAGCTGGCTAGCATGACACAGATCCAAACCATGGCTAATCAGGTCATAATGATCAATGTCACTGGTGATGTAAGTCACTGCATCTGTTTAGGGTTGTTCTTCACTAGACACGTGCTATTTAAATGTGAAATCATGATAACTGCACTTATCAAGATACAGTATTTATACGGCATGTACATACCATTATGGAATAATCATGTATATTTTACAATCAATGTTACAATCAATATGTCATCACAAGTGAAAAATAAAAGCACATGTCCTACATGTTTAACACTGATCACACCACAAGTCATGCATGTGTTAAGCATGTCAAAATTTCTCACTAGACTGTCAACTTAATTAAAAAATACATGCAATACTTTATTACAATACTACAATAAGATATAACACATAACCTACCTTCCAAACCGAACAGGCTTTATCTCAAGATAACAAATGCTGCCCAGAAAATGTCCTGAATAGGGTAGAGATGATACTGAATGTGGCGATATATCATATCACAAATGTGGATTCCAACATCCTGATTGGTTCTCTCCTCCTTCGCCCTCAGGGAAGAGTGTTGCTCACGGAAAAAGGAATACCTCTTGAAGTGAAAGATATTGTTGCATCCAATGGAATCATTCACATCATTGATGGACTTCTTGTGCCACCGTCCATCGTTCCGATCATGCCACATCGCTGTGATGTTAATGAGACCACCATCATTATGGTATGTAGCTGAATTTGGGATAAGTTGATATAACATGCACAAAAGTATCGAGCCATTATTCTGCGTAATAAAATGTATAACTGAATAATTATATTGAACCCTTGCACTGTTGCTGCAGTTGCTATTATAAACTGTTATAATAAATACTACATTCTCTATTACATTACACACTCTTATAAATAAAAATGTACAAACATATTTTTAAAGGTGAGTATATTCACTTTTATATAATCCATTTGATATAATAAATGTACAAAAGATGTAATGTAGAAGGTACTACCCCAGCTGCAAGGAAAAATACAGTTTGGCGTCTTTATTTGTGAGAGTGTAGTGCAGAAAATACAAACAACGGCTAGATGTTTTATCGTCAGCATAGTAGTGGTAAGAGAAGCCATGTGGACTAATCAATGAACCGAGGGATGTATTGTATAAGGAGAAAAACTACAGACCAGGTACTGACCCCTGGGAAACTCCTGCAGTTAGGCTGTGAAGTGATGATGCTAAACCTCTTCAGGCTCTAAATTATTCATGTTTTTCTTTCTTTAATATGTAATGTTTCTTTAATATTCTAATGTTAATATCTTTAATGTTCATTAATAAGTTGAAATATTACAACTATGATGTATTAAAAAATTAAAATGATATTGGGCTGTATGGTTATTGTTGCACCTGTAATATTAGAAGGCAAAGAGCTGATTGTCGAAGTGCACAAAAGAAACCTTTGCAGAGTAAAAATCTTTAGAAATAGAAATATATTGATTGCGCTGATACAACACCTCACGTGTATATTTTGTTTTTAAAACTGTTTAAAACCTTGCTTGCAGACTCCATGTGTAATGTGCAAATACATTTCTGAATCACAATGTCCACCCGGAAGTCAAGAAGAGGTACGTTTTAGATGTTATGGAAGATATATAATGCCTCTATAACAAAAGTACTGTATTACATAGTGGTATGACAAGATATTTTGTATGTGTGTGTGTGTGTATATATATATCATATATATATATATATCAGTATACATAGTACACCACAGTCAGATTAATCAGTTGCATCATTTTAGTTAATGATAGAGTTCATTATTTATTAATCCAAATGCTGGCAGTTGATCCATATATGATGACTTGCATGCATTTTTCTGTTGTATTAGTCTGGCCGTTTTCACAATTGTGAGCCTCTTCCTGATCCACGATGGAGTGAGTTTAACAGCGTACGAGGCTGTGCAAAATATTGCCGAGCAAAACGAACGGTAAAAAAAAACAACTCTTTTATTGGTGTGGTTTCGCATTTCTGCTATGGCAGTGGAATCCGAATATTTTAAGTGTAATTTGAGTTTAAAATACATAGTAGCAAGAGCGATATGTCTATCTTCAACATACTAGGGCTCCATAATTAATAGCATTTAGTCTTGTTTGTGTTACTGGTAAGCTTAGTTAAAGCAGATTTGAGTATAAATAATGAATACAACACCATGGCTAATCAGGTCATAATGATCAATGTCACTGGTGATGTTAGTCATTGCATCTGTTTAGGGTTGTTCTTCACTAGATATGTGCTATTTAAATGTGACATCATGATAACTGCCTAAGATCTTAGCACATATACATACACAAATACATATTTATACGGCATGTGTTAAGCATGTCGAAACTTCTCACTAGTCTGTCAACATGGATTTTTAAAATTGATTCTAGTAAATTAAATCATGAGCTTCCACATTTATATTTCTGTTTGCTTGAATACAGTGGATATAAAAAGTCTTCACAACCCTGTTAAAATTGTAGGTTTTTGTGATGTACATATAATAGAAACCGGGGGAAAACAAACAAACAAACAAACGAAAAAAACACTTTTAATGTGAGTTAGCAACCCACCACATTCAACTGAAAAACAAATAGAAAAGGTTTAGGGAAATTTTTTTTTTACAATAACCTGGTTGAATAAGTGTGCATACCCTTTTATAATGGGGAATAATGTACAGGTTTTTAATATACAGACTGGAGGAAAATATAGTCTTCTGTTTATTAAAAATCATAAAGAAAAAAGAAAAGAAAAAGTATTTCGAGCAATTCTGATAAAATCTTCCTTCCAATAACGAGCAACATATCTGTAAGCATTGTGCCTGACATTAATGATAGGTTTCGGTATATATTACATTGTTTTTTTGTAATTTTAACAAGCCGTTTTTAATTGTAAATTACTATTTGTGTCGTATTTAGTCATAATATTAAATATAAAAAATATATGACTGATATAAATAAAACTTTGTATTGAAGAGGGCTGAATGCTGCAAGGGTTTCTTTGGGCCTGACTGTAAACCCTGTATTGGAGGTTTCCAACACCCATGTTATGACAAAGGCACTGTAAGTACAACACCTCTTTTACTTCCACAAAACCCTGGATGTGTTATTGCCCCACAACTCATCTTTAACCTTCCACTCAATAAGCTGTATAGCCCTGTTCTGGTTTGCAACTATTCCATTAACTGTATAAATCTTTAAAATAATATAAGATTGCTCTTTGGTAACGTTACCACTGAATAGCTGTCTTCTTTTGAATAGATAGTTCTCTATTGAATTACAGTATGTGCTAAATTCAGTCAAATTTCTATGAGCAGGTAGAAGGATATATTTAAGGATCATTAAGGTATCATTAAGGATTTAATATGAAATCCTTTTTAATATTAATATTATATATTAGTTGTACCATATTAGAATTTTGGGTCCTCTATTCATTGGTTTTTGATGTGCTCCTATTATTGTGATTATGAGTATGATTACTGCAATTATTATTATTATTATTATTATTATTATTATTATTATTATTGTTTTGTTATTCTCTCAGAGCACATGTCCACAATATCTACTGGCTGACAAGGGTTCCTCAAGGAATTCTTGGTCCACTAAGTTTTATATACTTTCGCTATGACACTGCTCTGCAGACAACATCTGGATTTATCTTAACATAAATTCCATCCACAACCCACCCCCACATTTATCTTACTCTGCTGCTTACTCTGCTCAGTCATTCTTTTGTATCTAGCCAAATCTGTTGTATCTGTGTCTACCCACTCAGTGGTATGAAAGTTTCTCTGTATACTTCAATTGCTCCAAATTCAGCTGTTTGGGTGAAACTCAATCTCACATTCAGTTCAAAATTGTTGCTCCTTCCTATCTCTTGGATATTCTATGATTAGCTCAGTGAGTTAATGTGCCTTCAGAGTGGATCTCTGACTCATGAACTCTCTCTCCATTACAGTTAAAGAATCTCTCCATTTTTAAAACATACATTCAAGTCTTTTCAACTGGGCTAACCATCACTTCTAATATTAATGTTTTTGGTTGTTCAGCAACAACAACAATAATAATAATAATAATGCTTTACTTATCTAGCACCTTTCACACATTTAAAATTTAGGAAATGTGTGAATTAAAAAACAGAGAAAGAAACAAAGAATTGCAACAAAGTATTACAGTGAAAAATAGAAAATTATTATATATACAGTGTTGTGAAGAAGTATTTGATTTTTTGTGTATCTCTCATAGTAAATTTGTTTCAGAAATTAAAACAAAATCTAAGATAAAACAAAGACAAACTGAGTAAACACAAAATACAGTTTTTAAATGATAATGTAATTTATTGAAGCAAAAAAAGTTATCTAATACAACTTGGCCTGTGTGAAAAGGTTTGAAACTATTTGCCCCCATAATTACGAATTCCCCAAATCTATGAAACTGTATTCATAATGGGGTTCAGCTGGACTAGACACAATCAGGCCTGATTACTAACCCTGTTCAATCAAATCAACACTTAAATAGAACTTTTTCAACAGCAGGAAGTTGGTTAAAAGGTCTTACCCAATAACACACTATGCTAAAATTGAAAGAAATTCCAGAAATAATGAGGAAGAAGGTGACTGAAATACATCAGTCTGGGAAGCGTTATAAAACTATTTTAAAAGCTCTGGGACTCACAGTGATAGCCATTATCCACAAATGGAAAAACAGTAGTGAACCTGCCCAGAAGTACCTACCCAGCCGACCTTCCAAAATTCCTCCACGAAAAATAAGTCATCCAGGAAGTCAAAAGCAATGACTCATCCAGCAACGAGTCAACCAGGAAGTCATAAAAGAGCCAAGAATAACATCAAAGGAACTACAGGCCTCTCTTTCATCAATAAAGGTCGCTGTTCATGACACTATCAGAAAGACACTGGGCAAAAATGGCTTCCATGGAAGAGTGGTGAGGTAAAAACCACTGCTAACCCATTAAAGGCTTGTCTGAATTGTCTGAAAACACACACTGATGATCCTCAAACCTTTTGTGAGAATGTTCTGTGGATTGACGAGTCGAAAGTGGAATTGTTTGGACCGCTGTCTTCCAAACAGTTCCACTTTCGACTCGTACACATGTTCCATTTTTTCCAAAAATTCAGTTATTACACACACACACACACACACACACACACACACACACACACACACACACACATATATATATATATATATATATATATATATATATATATATATATATATATATATATATATATATATATATAAATGGGGGAAAAAATCAAGTTATTGACAAAAAGTTAATCTTAAAAATTAAGCCATTAAGAGGTCTTAAAATTAGTAGTAACATTTTATTTTTACTAGTGAAAAGCTCCTCTTCTTCTACTTCTTATTATTATTACTTGTACAGAGGAATGAAATGCTCACTTCATGTTTGACTTTGTTAACAGTGTTCTGATGGCATTTATGGCGATGGCTCATGTAACTGTAACCCAGGCTTTATGGGCATTGGCTGCCACATCTGCTCTAGCCCAAAGAAACATGGAGAAAATTGTGATGAAGGTAAGATTCTAAGGTGAACCTTAATCTATGTAATAGAGGTACACTCACTGAGAACTTTATTAGTAACACCTATACACCTATGCATTGATGCAATTATCAGCTAATCGTGTGGCAGCAGTGCAATGCATAAAATCATGCAGATATGGGCCAGCAGCTTTGGGTAATGTTCACATCAATGAAAAGAATGGGAAAAATGGGATCTCAGTGGGTTTGACTGTGGACACACCTCCTTGGTCTCTAGAGCTTACACAAAATGGTGCAATAAAGAAAAATCATCAAGTATGCAGCAGTTCTGCAGACAGAAACACCTTGTTGATGAGAGAGGTCAACTGAGAAGGGCCAGATTGGTTCGAACTGACAGAAAGGCTCAGATAACCACTCTGTATAATTGTGGTGAGCAGAAAAGCATCTCAGAATGCACAACATGTGGACGCTTGAGGCAGATGGACTACAACAGCAGAAGACCATGTTGGGTTCCACTTCTGTCAACCAAGAAAAGAAAGTTGAGATTGCAGTGGGCACAGGCTCACCAGAACTGGACAAGACTGGAAAAACGTAGCCTGGTCTTATGAATCTTGATTTCTGCTGAGGCACACAGATGGTAGAGTCAGAATTTGGCACCAACAGCATGAATGCTGGACCCAACCTGCCTTGTGTCAACAGTCCAGGCTGGTGGAAGTGGTATAATGGTGTGGGGAATGTTTTCTTGGCACATTTTGGGCCCTTTTATACCAGTCAATCATTGCTTGAATGTCACAGCCTATTTGAGTATTGTAGCTTTCAGAGTGTAACTTCCATCATGCACCATGTCACAAAGCAAAAGTCGTCTCAAACTGGTTTCATGAACATGACAATAATTGTGTAATATTGTTCTTTAGTGGCTTTCCCAGTCACCCGATCAGAATCCAATAGAACAGTGTTGGGATGTGGTAGAATGGGAGATTTGAGAGCAAAGTGAGGCCCTACTGAGTATTAGTATAGAGTTCCTAACAAAGTGCTCAGTGAGTGTATGTTTAGGGCTGCAACAGAATGGCTAAAATGAAATGTACAGTTTTTCTACTCCATTTAATATATTATAACTGGAAGTTTTTCCTTTTCAGTTATTTATTTATTTTAATATATATAATTGTAATTTTTGTATTATATTCTAAATTGTAATTTTTTTCTCTAAAATTTTCTATTAATATATTCTCTGTAAATCATATTCTTTATTTCTCTCTCATTTTTTCCTGATTATATTTTTTAATCTTTATTATACAACCCCAATTCCAAAAAAAGTTGGGACACTTCGTAAAATGAAAATAAAAACAGATTCCAATTATTTACACATCTCATGAACCCATATGTTATTCACAATAGAACATAGAAAACATATCAAATGTTTAAATTGAGTAAATGTACCATTTAATGAAAAAAATAAGGTAATTTTGGAATTTAATGGCTGCAATACATCTCAAAAAGGATTTGGGGCAACAAAAGGCTGGAAAAGTAAGTGTTACTGAAAAGAAACAGCAGGAGCTTAATTGGCAACAGGTCAGTAACATGACCAGGTATAAAAAAAGATGATCTTAGAGAGTCTTTCAGAAGTAAAGAAAGACATCAATCTGTGAAAAACTGCGTCTACGATTTGTGGAACAATTTCAGAATAATGTTCATCAATGTAAAATTGTGAAGACTATGAATCTAGTCATCTACAGTACATAATATCATCAAAAGATTCCAAGAATCTGGAGAAATCTCTGTGTGCAAGGGACAAGGGTGAAAATCAATAGTTCATGCCCATGGTTGTTGGGCCCTCAGGCGGCACTGCATGAAAAACAGGTTTGATTCTGTAATTCAAATCACTGCATGGGCTCAGAAACACCTCCAGAACTCATTGTCTGTGAACACAGTTCACCGTGCCATCCACAAATGCTGGCTAAAGTTCAATCATGAAAGAAGAAGCCATGTGTGAACATGATCTAGAAACACTGCAGTCTTCTCTGGGCCAAATGAACTGAGGCAAAGTGGAAAACTGTTCTATGGTCAGAGGAATAGAAATGTGAATTTTTTTTGATTGATGAAAACATTGATGCCGCATCCTTTAAACTAAAGAGGAGAGGGACCATCCGGCTTTTTATCAACGCTCAGTTTAAAAGCCTGCATCTCTGATGGTATGGGGGTGCATTAGTGCCTATGGAATGGACAGCTTGTACATCAGGAAATTAACCATCAATGCTGAAAGGTATATACAGGTTTTAGAGCAACATATGCTTCCATCCAGATTCCATCCCATCTTTACTTCTGAGAGACTCTGCCTCTCTAAGATACTCTTTTTATTTAACCTAATTAGTTGCAAAATGTTCCTCCAGCTGTTTCTTTTTAGTAACACTTACTTTTCCAGCCTTTTGTTGCCCCGTCCCTACTTTTTGGAATTGGGGTTGTATTTTATCTTTTTTTTATTCTCCTTTACATATCAGTGTGGTCGTAAAAAGCATTTCACTGTCATACTATTTATGGTTTTGTATGTGACAAATAAAATATGATTTGATTTGAACCAATAATTAAATGCTTAACTTCTTTTGAATAGTTAATTCTGTATAGAATTCTGTGATAAATAAATAATATTCTTATTATTACTAACTGACCGTGTTGATTTTACTGCATTTCTGTGTCTGTGTGTTTGCACAGATTGCCGCTGTGTTCATGGCGTGTGTGATAACAGGCCTGGCAGTCAGGGTGTGTGTCGCAGGAACTCCTGTCTGTCTGGATACACTGGAGTGCTTTGTGATCTCACAGCCACGCCCTGTGATTCAGATGGAGCCTCCGAACACTGCCATATCCATGCTTACTGCACACGCATTGATGACATAAACACGTCAGTATTACTTTAATAATCTTAACTTGTTTTTTGCTTTTATGCTACCTTCTGAAGTAATATATTCCTTGTATTTCTTAAGGCAGACTTTAGCTCCAACCATAATCGTGCCCACCTGACCATCTAATCATTGCCTTAAAAGGTTCTCGATCAGCTAAAACGGGGTGTTAGATTTTGGTTGGAGGTGAAATCTGCAGGAAGGTAGATCTCAAGCAAGAGGGTTGGTGACCACTGTCATAAAGCATCTCAAATCATTTTACTGAAATACAATGGACATAAAAAGTTACACACTGTTAAAATGACATGTTTTCATGTTGACAATTACATGTTAGATCAACATGACATGATTTTGACTTGCGATATCTTGGTTTAATTATTTTTTTAATCACAAATTTTAATAGGGATATGTAGGCTTTTTATATCCACTGTATGCTGTTTATTCAATTCTTATTCACTGCTATGCGCGTTATAAAGTTGCTATCAAATGAAATGTTGCCTTAATGTGTCACCATTTTGTCTTGCCTTTGATTACTTCTGATAATTAACACTGTTAAAGTGAACTTTATTTCACAGTATGGATCATGCTTTGCTCATTGTTTATGGTGTGTGTGTGTGCTGCAGGTGTGTGTGTAATCCTGGATATGATGGTGATGGATACTCCTGCACAGAAGCCAACGTGTGCCTCAAACCTGACAGGGGAGGCTGTCACGTAAACGTGAGCCGCAACACTATCTTCATTTTTATCTACTACTTTTTCTATGTTTCTCTTTTCTAAGTTCTGATAGAAGCATAAAGAATTTGAGAACAGTATGTTTGAAGAAATAGATATAATGGAATGGTTTCACAGAATCAGACTGAAATTGCTAGCACAATACAGAATCAGACTACAATAGCTAGCACTATACATTAACAGACTGTGTTATCTAGTACTGTGATATGGTACGATATAGAACCAGGCTGTGATAGTGTAGTATTATATAGAACCAGGCTGTGATAGTGTAGTACCATATAGAACCAGGCTGTGATAGTGTAGTACCATATAGAATAAGCTGTGATAGTGTAGTACTATATAGAACCAGGCTGTGATAGTGTAGTACCATACAGAACCAGGCTGTGATAGTGTAGTACCATACAGAACCAGGCTGTGATAGTGTAGTACTATATAGAACCAGGCTGTGATAGTGTAGTACCATATAGGACCAGGCTGTGATAGTGTAGTACTATATAGAACCAGGCTGTGATAGTGTAGTACTATATAGAACCAGGCTGTGATATTCTAGTACTATATAGAACCAGGCGATGATAGTGTAGTACTATATAGAACCAGGCTGTGATAGTGTAGTTCTATATAGAACCAGGCTGTGATAGTGTAGTACCATATAGGACCAGGCTGTGATGGTGTAGTACTATATAGGACTAGGCTGTGATAGTGTAGTACCATATAGAACCAGGCTGTGATAGTGTAGTACCATATAGAACCAGGCTGTGATAGTGTAGTACTATATAGAACCAGGCTGTGATAGTGTAGTACTAAGCTGTGATAGTGTAGTACTATATAGAACCAGGCTGTGATAGTGTAGTACCATATAGAACCAGGCTGTGATAGTGTAGTACTATATAGGACCAGGCTGTGATAGTGTAGTACTATATAGGACCAGGCTGTGATAGTGTAGTACTATATAGAACCAGGCTGTGATAGTGTAGTACTATATAGAACCAGGCTGTGATAGTGTAGTACCATGTAGAACCAGGCTGTGATAGTGTAGTACCATGTAGAACCAGGCTGTGATAGTGTAGTACCATGTAGAACCAGGCTGTGATAGTGTAGTACCATGTAGAACCAGGCTGTGATAGTGTAGTACCATGTAGAACCAGGCTGTGATAGTGTAGTACCATACAGAACCAGGCGATGATAGTGTAGTACCATACAGAACCAGGTTGTGATAGCGTAGTACTATACAGAACCAGGCGATGATAGTGTAGTACTATATAGAACCAGGCCGTGATATTCTAGTACTATATAGAACCAGGCGATGATAGTGTAGTACTATATAGAACCAGGCTGTGATAGTGTAGTACTATATAGAACCAGGCTGTGATAGTGTAGTACTATAGAAAACCAGGCTGTGATAGTGTAGTACCATGTAGAACCAGGCTGTGATAGTGTAGTACCATACAGAACCAGGCGATGATAGTGTAGTACCATACAGAACCAGGTTGTGATAGTGTAGTACTGTATAGAACCAGGCTGTGATAGTGTAGTACCAAACAGCACCAGGCTGTGATAGTGTAGTACCATACAGAACCAGGCTGTGTGTATTAGTGTAGTACCATACAGAACCAGGCTGTGATAGTGTAGTACCATATAGGACCAGGCTGTGATAATGTAGTACCATATAGAATAAGCTGTGATAGTGTAGTACTATATAGGACCAGGCTGTGATAGTGTAGTACCATATAGAACCAGGCTGTGATAGTGTAGTACCATATAGGACCAGGCTGTGATAGTGTAGTACCATACAGAACCAGGCTGTGATAGTGTACTATCATATAGAACCAGGTGATGATAGTGTACTATCATACGGAACCAGGCTGTGACAGTGTAGTACTATATAGAACCAGGCTGTGATAGTGTAGTACCAAACAGCACCAGGCTGTGATAGTGTAGTACCATACAGAACCAGGCTGTGATAGTGTAGTACCATATAGGACCAGGCTGTGATAATGTAGTACCATATAGAATAAGCTGTGATAGTGTAGTACTATATAGGACCAGGCTGTGATAGTGTAGTACCATATAGAACCAGGCTGTGATAGTGTAGTACCATATAGGACCAGGCTGTGATAGTGTAGTACCATACAGAACCAGGCTGTGATAGTGTACTATCATATAGAACCAGGTGATGATAGTGTACTATCATACGGAACCAGGCTGTGACAGTGTAGTACTATATAGAACCAGGCTGTGATAGTGTAGTACCATATAGAACCAGGCTGTGATAGTGTAGTACTATATAGAACCAGGCTGTGATAGTATAGTACCATACAGAACCAGGCTGTGACAGTGTAGTACTATATAGGACCAGGCTGTGATAGTGTAGTACTATATAGGACCAGGCTGTGATAGTGTAGTACTATATAGAACCAGGCTGTGATAGTGTAGTACTATATAGAACCAGGCTGTGATAGTGTAGTACTATATAGAACCAGGCTGTGATAGTGTAGTACTATATGGGACCAGGCTGTGATAGTGTAGTACCATGTAGAACCAGGCTGTGATAGTGTAGTACCATACAGAACCAGGCGATGATAGTGTAGTACCATACAGAACCAGGTTGTGATAGTGTAGTACTATACAGAACCAGGCGATGATAGTGTAGTACTATATAGAACCAGGCTGTGATATTCTAGTACTATATAGAACCAGGCGATGATAGTGTAGTACTATATAGAACCAGGCTGTGATAGTGTAGTACCATATAGGACCAGGCTGTGATAGTGTAGTACTAAGCTGTGATAGTGTAGTTCTATATAGAACCAGGCTGTGATAGTGTAGTACCATATAGAACCAGGCTGTGATAGTGTAGTACCATATAAAACCAGGCTGTGATAGTGTAGTACTATATAGAACCAGACTGTGATAGTGTAGTACCATATAGGACCAGGCTGTGATAGTGTAGTATCATATAGAACCAGGCTGTGATAGTATAGTAGCATATAGAACCAGGCTGTGATAGTGTAGTACCATATAGAATAAGCTGTGATAGTGTAGTACTATATAGAACCAGGCTGTGATAGTGTAGTACTATATAGAACCAGGCTGTGACAGTGTAGTACCATATAGGACCAGGCTGTGATAGTGTAGTACTATATAGGACTAGGCTGTGATAGTGTAGTACCATACAGAACCAGGCTGTGATAGTGTAGTACCATATAGGACCAGGCTGTGATAGTGTAGTACTAAGCTGTGATAGTGTAGTACTATATAGAACCAGGCTGTGATAGTGTAGTACCATATAGAACCAGGCTGTGATAGTGTAGTACTATATAGAACCAGGCTGTGATAGTATAGTACCATACAGAACCAGGCTGTGACAGTGTAGTACTATATAGGACCAGGCTGTGATAGTGTAGTACTATATAGGACCAGGCTGTGATAGTGTAGTACTATATAGAACCAGGCTGTGATAGTGTAGTACTATATAGAACCAGGCTGTGATAGTGTAGTACTATATAGAACCAGGCTGTGATAGTGTAGTACTATATGGGACCAGGCTGTGATAGTGTAGTACCATGTAGAACCAGGCTGTGATAGTGTAGTACCATACAGAACCAGGCGATGATAGTGTAGTACCATACAGAACCAGGTTGTGATAGTGTAGTACTATACAGAACCAGGCGATGATAGTGTAGTACTATATAGAACCAGGCTGTGATATTCTAGTACTATATAGAACCAGGCGATGATGGTGTAGTACTATATAGAACCAGGCTGTGATAGTGTAGTACTATATAGAACCAGGCTGTGATAGTGTAGTACTATAGAAAACCAGGCTGTGATAGTGTAGTACCATATAGAGCCAGGCTGTGATTGTGTAGTACTTTATAGGACCAGGCTGTGATAGTGTAGTACTATATAGGACCAGACTGTGATATTCTAGTACTGTATAGAACCAGGCTGTGATAGTGTAGTACCATACAGCACCAGGCTGTGATAGTGTAGTACCATACAGAACCAGGCTGTGATAGTGTAGTACCATACAGAACCAGGCTGTGATAGTGTAGTACCATATAGGACCAGGCTGTGATAGTGTAGTACCATATAGAATAAGCTGTGATAGTGTAGTACTATATAGAACCAGGCTGTGATAGTGTAGTACCATATAGGACCAGGCTGTGATAGTGTAGTACCATATAGGACCAGGCTGTGATAGTGTAGTACCATACAGAACCAGGTTGTGATAGTGTAGTGCCATACAGAACCAGGCTGTGATAGTGTACTATCATATAGAACCAGGTGATGATAGTGTAGTGCCATACAGAACCAGGCTGTGATAGTGTACTATCATATAGAACCAGGTGATGATAGTGTAGTACCATATAGAACCACGCTGTGATAGTGTACTATCACTTGGAACCAGGCTGTGACAGTGTAGTACTATATAGAACCAGGCTGTGATAGTGTAGTACCATACAGAACCAGGCTGTGACAGTGTAGTACTATATAGGACCAGGCTGTGATAGTGTAGTACTATATAGAACCAGGCTGTGATAGTGTAGTACTATATGGGACCAGGCTGTGATAGTGTAGTACCATGTAGAACCAGGCTGTGATAGTGTAGTACTATATAGAACCAGGCTGTGATAGTGTAGTACCATACAGAACCAGGCGATGATAGTGTAGTACCATACAGAACCAGGTTGTGATATTCTAGTACTATATAGAACCAGGCTGTGATAGTGTAGTATTATATAGAACCAGGCTGTGATAGTGTAGTACTATAGAAAACCAGGCTGTGATAGTGTAGTACCATATAGAACCAGGCTGTGATTGTGTAGTACTTTATAGGACCAGGCTGTGGTAGTGTAGTACTGTATAGAACCAGGCTGTGATAGTGTAGTACTGTATAGAACCAGGCTGTGATAGTGTAGTACCATACAGAACCAGGCTGTGATAGTGTAGTACCATACAGAACCAGGCTGTGATAGTGTAGTACTATATAGGACCAGGCGGTGATAGCTAGTACTGTGTCCAGCTGGAATCTTTTTAAATATGTTTGGCGTAGAAAACAGAGCCTAATAATATCAGAGTTAAATGGTTTAAATTATGAGACGAAATTCACCGAATTCTCTCTGCAGTATACATTGCTTCACGTAATAAGTAATAAAAAAAACATGACAAGGTGCGATGTTATATGAACATATTCCACAATGTGGTTGTCTGATAGGTGTGGGCACAAAGTAGAGTTACTGTCACCACCCTGAAGTGGATTGTTTAGCTATAACAGCAAAGTGTTTTATTTCTCTTATACCACAGCAACTGGCCAATGATTAATTTTTTTTACATTTATTACTGAACAACACTTTGTGCTTTTTAACAATTTATGGTTACATTTAATGTTGTAGAGTGTCTGTGAAACAAGTTAGTTCCTGTCATTGTTTACATTATAGTAGATATAAAGAGTCAATCACTTACCAGCCTCTCTTCTTTTCCTCTTTCAGTAACAGCACACATTCTTAATCAATTTATTATTAGCCTGAGATTATGTATCAATCTGCATTACACAACCCCATGAATGAGTTGTTACTGTAATAAGGATAACATTTTAGAATGATAAGCCTATCAGTTAAATGACAAATGAAACTATTGTCAGAGATATGCTGTTATAAAAAATGAATCTTCTTATTTGAGAATTCAACAGCGCCATATTTATGTACCTAGAGCGTTATATTAAGTGTCATATCAATTCAATTACAAATGTGTTTTACCTAAATGTGAACAAGCCTGAAGACTTGTAATGTAAATATGACATGACATTAAGATGACGTTTCTGGTCAGTTCAGTAGAACCTAATGTAGATGTATTTTGTTATCTGCACTATCACTGAACTACATATGTGTTTACAGGCACAGTGTGTGTATGCAGGCCCTGGAAATGTGTCGTGTGTGTGTAATGAGGGATGGACAGGCGATGGTGTTGTGTGTATGGAGATTAATAACTGTTTAATGGAGAACCGTGGTGGGTGTCATGAAGACGCTGACTGCACCCCCACCGGACCTGGCCAGGTAACACTTAAAGATCACCGTTGAGAACAGATGAGACATATCCCAAATTATGTCATCTATTTTTTTTTTCCAGTTAAATATCTTATACTAAATGAATGTATAAAAATGCACTCGATTTTGTATTACATCTTGCACAGACTCTTTTATCTTATATCATATGTATTATCCTAAAAAGATATTATATTAAAATGATGTATTTTTAATATTCTAATCTAATGTTTTTAAAAGAATGCATTAAATGCTTTAAAATTGCAAATACTCATTTTACTTGTTATTTCTTCAGAGCGAATGTGCCTGTAAGAAGGGATTCATGGGAAATGGCATCATGTGTCAGATTATTAACCCCTGCAGGATAGAAAATGGAGGCTGCCACAGCGTGGTTTGTATTCAGTAATACTCAAATTTCCCTACTGAGTCAAATACAGGATGTGTGTACAGTAACTATGTCTGAAACAGTGCTCTAGTCTCTACAAACTAGGTGCATCATGGATATTTTGTATTTATTTGAGTCATGACTCAGACTGCATGCATAGCTAGTAGACTAAGCAATCACTTATAAGGTGTAGCTTTCTTTCTTTCTTACTTTTTACAACAGGCGACATGTTCATTTAATAACAGTGGCACACACGAGTGTACTTGTTTGAAAGGTTATGAAGGAGATGGATTCACATGCTATGGGAATATACTGATGGTAAGTGCCTTTGTCAGAATAATGAATCACTATTTAATACAAGTTCAGTACCTGACTTTGTGCTAACAGTACACAGCTTTTAAAAAACAAAAACATTTTAGTCTAAGAAAAAAATGAAGTTAAAATGTGTAAAGGTTAGCAGATGACAGTTGGATATTTGAAAAAGTCTAATTAATAGCAAATGAGCTAATATATCTCGGATTTTTGTTTGTATTTACGGTATATGTTAGAATGAATTCAGTTAAAAGCATATGTAACTTTATTCATGCATATTGTTAAGCTGTTAACTCACAGAATGACATACTAATACATGTAATTTATTAAATAATTCTGTAAATTGTTCATCTTTTTTTACTTGCAACATAAGTTGACCTTAATTAACCTTCATCAGTAATAATTGATGCTAAGACATGTTAACGATGTAATTAATTAATATATCTAATTCTTGTTTCTGTCATGACTAAAAATAAGTCCACATTAATCATTATTTAATTCAAGGAAATATGAAGTGTAAATAATTGACTAATATCACTTCCTATAGTAGTTTACATAAACCATAAAAGATTTTTTTAAAAGTATGTTTGTTTTGAATGTTATCTAATTAATGAACAGACAATTACTATAATGTTTATCCCTTAATGATGCTATTTTTTTTTTCTCAACTCTTTCCAGGAGCTAGATGGGAACTCAGATTTCTACACTTTCAACCGCTATCTACAAGTTTGTACAGTTTAGTCATTAGTATAAGCCAATAACAAAAGACTTAGTGTTTTGCAATGAAAGTAAAATGTGTACTTTGTCGTTTAAACTTTAGAGACACCCAGTGATCAGTGCTGAGAGCAATGTGACTGCTTTAGTTCCCTCCAGGGATGCGTTTGGAAATCTGACTGATTCACAGGATCTGTTTTGGACTGACTTTTACCGCCTTCCTTACCTGCTGCGGTACGTTCTCCAATTGATCTTATAGGTCCATTCTGAAGTGATTTACCTGGCAAAATGTGTGCGCGTGTTGGAGGTGGGGCATAGATGTTCAGTGAGCAGGTAACATTAGCTAGGTAGCTATCTGATGTGAGTGTCTAGCAGGGGTGAAAAAAGTACAGAGAAACGGTACTTAAGTAAAACTACTGGTACTATGTGTAAATCTTACTGGAGGCAAACATCTACTGGCATGAAAATCAAAAAGTATCTACATTTAAACATACTCATATTTAAGAGTAAAAAAGTTTGTCTTGCTATTTAGTTAATGTTTAATGACTTTCAGAACTAGCTTAAACTAATTTACAGAATTGAACTAGCTAGCTTTGGGAGGCAAAGTCTCCCAAAGAGTCTCATCCTATATGAACTGGTAACTAGAAAAAAAGGGAAGAAAAAAAGATGAAAAACTCATGTCATTTGAGATTTGTAATGAGAATTTTAAAGGTCAAAAAGAAAAGGTAAGGTGTAAAAAAATAAATTGCTCTCTGAAATTTATTTGATTAAGTATTCTGGTTCATGTAACCAAATATTCTCTCTCCATGGTAACTATTGACATTATTTTACCTGAGGACCAATACATTTCTCACCTATTTATTCTTGGTGGAGCTGGAGGACATTTTGTTTTTTTATTGGTAGAAAAGATAACATACCACACATTTGTATTCTATTGGCTGCCAGGAGTGAATTTCTTTTTTTGCATTCTCATGTCCCTTTCTATTAAAAAAATGAAATAAAAAATGCTTTGAGATTTGCTTTGCTTTATGCCTTGTACTTGAACTTTACTTTATACACCTGACTTCAGGATTCTTTCACAATTCTTGCTTTCTGTGAAACAGTTCAAAGAATTCTGGTTGTTAGAAAAGTATCATGCTTAAAGTGTCCAGTAAAGTAATCCTCAGTTGATTCTTTCTTTAATGGTCATATAGAGGATTTTGACTTCAGCTTGTGAGGAAATGAAAAGACACACTGTGCAGCACTGTTCACTTTCCCATCAGTGTTTGTATTTTGATGTGTATGTGTTCCTTTTAGAGCTCACTTTTTGGATGGCATTTATTCCTATGATGACTTGAGAAAGCAGATTAATAAAACAGTCCCAACTAAATCCAAGACAAAATGGGAGATCACACTTAAAAACGGGGTAACAATCATACATTTCTCTGATAACATGTAGGTGTTTGTGTATGTACACTCTGCTCTCCATACAATGTGTGTAACTATGTGTTTTCTTCTTCAGGAGCTTATGATTGATAACGCTGCAATTCTTGTCCCAGATCTCCAGGCAACCAACGGGTTCATTCACATAATCAATACAGTAATTATAATTTGTCAATTTTATTCATACATAATACAATATATTGATTTTTGAAATAATAATAATCATCCTCATCACCATTACTTAATGCAACCTTTGCTTGTAATACTTTTTTTTGGGTAAGAGTCTACCAACTTAGCACATCTTGATCTGGTGATTTTATTCCACTCTTACTTGCCAAAAAAGATCCAGATCTATCAAATTACGAGGGGATCTCCTGTGCACAGTGCTCTTCAAGTCATTCCACAAATGTCTGATAGGATTTAAATCTGGGCTCTGACTGGTCTATTTAGAAACATTGATCTTCTTCTAAAGCGATTCCTTTGTTGACTTCCTTTGTGCTTTGGGTCGTTATCATGCTGAAAGGTGAAATTTTTTTCTTCAGCTATCTGACATAGGCCTGTAGGTTTTGTGCCAAAATAGATGGGTAGATCTTGATTAGAGCCACTACCATGCTCCACAATTGGCATGGTGTTCATTGGGTGATGAGCTGTCTTGTTTTTGCACCAAATATATCTTTGAAAATTATGTCCAAAAAGTTCTACCATGGCCTGAGCAGACCATAACACATATTGCAACATGATTTGGGGTGATTATACGTGTCTTGTCAAAATGTAGGTGAACTTGGAAAATTTTCTTTTCCATCTTCCATCTAGCCACCTTACCCCGTAGCCCAGACATATGAGAGCCTGTTGTTGCCAGATATTCCTGCAGCTCCTTTAATGTTGCTGTAGGTCTGTTGGCAGCCTCCCTGATATTCTTTTATCCTTTTGACTATTTTGTAGGGACATGCTGTTCTTGGTAACGTCACTGCAGTGCCCCATTTTCTCTACTTGTTCAAGATGGCCTTCACTGTGTTCCATTGTTTTGGAATTTCTTTTGTACCCCTCTCCTGATCAATATCTTCCAACAGTGAGATCCTGTACATGCTTTGTAAGCTCTTTGCAGACCATGGCTTATGTAGTCTGCTGAAATCAAGAAGATGTCAAGAAAATCCTACAGAAACAGCTGATCTTTATTTGGGGTTAATCAGAATCAGTTTAATTATGACAGCTGTATGATAATTACAGAGTTCAAATGTGATTGGATGAGCACAGTCACATGGTCCATTATAAATGGTGCACACACACAGTTATGGGAAAAAGAATGTTCACCCTCCTTCTATGTTGTTGTTTTTTTTAAATTACTTTATCAGGGCCTAAATAACAATTGTGTGGTCATCACCCATTTCTATTAACAAACAAATAACCTCAAGTAAAAAAAAAAAAATTCATTATGTCATCATTTTTCCTTAAAAAGTAAACCAATATTCAGAAACCACGTGGGAAAAAATAAGTACAACCTATAATTCAGTAACATGTAAAATGGATAATAAAAGTATACACACCTTTGTTAAAATGTCAGGTTTTTGTGATGTAAAATGATTCAGATTGTTTTTCACTTAATTTTTATACGTTTTTGGTATCACACTGAGGGTGGAAAAAATTCTGATATGATTAATCTAAATCTGTAGGAGTTTATCAGTCTTTCACATCGATTTGGAGAAATATTGGCCCAAAGTTCTTTACAACAATGCTTCAGTTCACTGATGTTTGAGGGCATTTATTTATACACCACTCTCTTAAGATCCTGCCACAGCAAATCAGTGGGGTTGAGCTCTGGACTTGGCCATTTCAACCTTGATTTTTTTTTTTCTTCTTTAGAAATTCGGATGTCAGTGTGTGTGCTTGGGATCACTGTCCTGTTGCATGACCCAATTTTAACCCAGCTTAATCTGCTGGACAGATGGCCTCATGTTTGTCTCAAGAATATTCTGGCATAAAGTGGAGTACATCATTGTCTCAATGACTAATTTTCTTACGTAAATCCTGTGCCTGCAAAACAAGCCCAAATACTCACCCCAGTCTGGAAGTAGGAAGGGTGTACTAATTTTCCCCCCACCTGGTTTCCAAATGTTGTTTTGGTTTTGGGGGAATAAATGACTACATATTGAAATCTGTTGTGTTTTTTGTTGTCACGTAAGATTATTTGTTTGTTTATAGAAGTTGATAGATAAAAACATAGACCTGAAGGAGGCTGTACTTTCTTTTCCCAATGCAACCATGTTATTATAAGTCCCCCCCATTTTTCCCCCTAAAACATTTCTATTTGCCAGAGAGCCATATCTCCCTGTAGTTCTTGTCTGGTTTCCCACTGAAGCTAAGCAGGGTTGAGTCTGGCCAGTACCTGGATGGGAGACCTCCTGGGGAAAACTAAGGTTGCTGCTGGAAGTGGTATTAGTGAGGCCAGCAGGGGGCGCTCACCCTGTGGTCTGTGTGGTGCCTAATGCCCCAGTATAGTGATGAGGACACTGTACTGTAAAAACAGCACCGTCTTTCAGATGAGATGTTAAACTGAAGTCCTGACTCTCTGTGGCCATTAAAAATCCCAGGACACTTCTTGTAAAAGTGTCCTGTGTCCTGGTGAAATTCCCCCATTGGCCCTTCTCCATCATGGCCCCCTAATAATCCTCATCTCTGAATTGCCTACATCACTCCACTAATAACTGGTGTGTGTTTAGTGTTCTGGCACACTATACATCACATCATCCAGGTGGATGCAACACACTAATGGTGCTTGACGAGTTGTGCTTATAAATTTACACACCCTTTGCAGAATCTACAAAAAAATTTTTTAACTAAGAGGGATCATTAAAATTGCATTTTGTTTTTTTATTTAGTCCTGCCCTGAATCAGCTATTTCACATAATTGTTTACACATAGTCCACAAGACAAAATAATAACTGAATTTATACAAATGAACCAGTTCAGAAGTTTACACACGCTTGATTCTTAATACTGTGTGTTGCTACTTGGATGATCAGCTACTGTGTTTTGTGAGAGTTCTTCACGAGTCCCAAAAGTTTGTCCTGAGCAGTTAAACTGCCCACTGTTCTTCAGAAAAATCCTCCAGGTCCTCCACATTCTTTGCTTTTTTGCTTTTCTTCTGCATATTTGACCCCCTTCCATCAGTCGCTATATGATGTTGAGATCGTTTCACACTGAGGACAACTGGGGGACTCTTTACTCTTCTGGGAAACATGTAAATATGTAGCTTCTGAAGGGCGGTACTAAATGAGAAAAATAAGATCTTTAAAAAAAATAACAACATGTTATGTGAAAAAGCTGATTCAGTGCAATAATAAATACAAAAAATAAAATTAAATGTTATTGATCCCTCTTATTAATGATCTCTCTTTTTAAAATTATTAACATTTTGGATATTCTGCAAGGGGTGTGTAAATTTATGAGCATAGCTGTTTATTGTATACTGTATATTCTTGAAATTGAAAGTGAAATTGCATACATAGTTATGTATATTATTGTTCTTAATGTAATCCCTTCCTTCACTTTAAATACCACTTTAATGTAAATACCATTACATTTTGTAAATCAATCTAATTATATTGTATTTTTAGTACTGAAATCTGGTACTGAATTGTATTTCAGATTTACTATGAGATGCTTCCATGAAGAAAGCACTGTTAAATAGCGTGTGTGTTTTGTGTCAGGTTCTGAAACCACCCATTTCTGACATCCCGCCTCCTCCCCCTTACCTGATGGAGGTCCTCAATAAGACACCCTCATTCAGCCTGTTCAGGGAAGCAGCATTGGTAAATACAAGCTGTCCTATACACATACACACACACACATACACTAAACTAAACATGCACCAATACAGACTTATCTATAAACACACCAGCCCAGGCACCAGCCAATACACCCGAATTCATAAACGCATCAACCCATACACATACTACCAATATACACAATAGCCCACACACATTACCAGTGCATACTGTACACTAACCCTTACACACAGTCATACACATGCTAGCTCATAAGCACCACTGCTAAACATGCTAACACATACACAAACTGATCCACATACTCTACACTGCCAATAAACACACTATATAGAGTGGGCCACTTATTATCCACATACTGCAGTATACGCTATTATTATGCTGATAAGTGAATTTTTTTTTTTTTTTATCCCCCAAAATACTTTTTATACATTCAAAAACAAAACCACCCCATGCCATTTTCCACATTTTCTCAAACTTACACTTTTTATGCATTCCTTAACTATTCAAATCTTTCAGTCTGAGCAACCTAAAAGGAAAGCTAGCGGGTAAACACAAACTAGCTGCTGTAGCTACCTCTATAATTCTATAAATGGATGCATGTAGGGTCAAAAACCCCATTGATTGTGCTGTTGCGTTTATTTTTTGTGTGTGTAATGTAGCAGGCCGAGAAATATGATCATTAGAATATTAGGTATTAGGTCATGCCCATCCAAACAGTTCTCGAAGCAATCAATGATGAGTCTAGAGAGCAACAGAAATCAGGATAATGATTTAAGATAAGGATTTATTTTTATTAAATCTCAGTAATGGTCTCAAGCCATTCAGATGGGGATTTTCATCTTATATTTTAAATTAATATTTATATTATAAATTGGCTCTGCATTAGTGTGGACACTAGGCATGAAATGATTAAATTAATCTAAATGATTAAAGAATGACTCTTTCACAAATTTACCATCATTATTAATGACTGATTAAATGATGTACACAATTCTCCTTTTGTTAGCTGTACAATTTAACAGAAAGCATCGCAGCGAAGGACTTCACTATCTTTGTTCCATCTGACAGTGCGATTAAGGATTACCTGGAGAAAACAAATTCTACAAGTCTGGTGAGATCAAATTGATTGACGCATTTCATGTATTCTCTTCCATGATCATGTTTTTATTCAGTCATTTTGACATTAATTTGTTTGTCTTCTTATAGAATGAAAGCATTGTGAAATATCATGTCATTCTTAAAGAGCAGCTTTTCCCAGAACACTTGACTGATGGGATATTAAAAAGTACAATGCTTGGGAATGAGTATCAAATCATGATTCATTTAAACAGTGAAAATAAGGTATATAAAGTTATTATAATATCAGCATTAAATCAGACTGTTTGTGCTATAAACTCAAAAATGACTGAATATAATTTTCTCTTCTTTAGACGTTAATTAATGATGTACCATTGGATGGGAACTTCACCGAGATAATGCACGGTGTCATGATCAGCATCTCCCGGGTTTTAGCGATTCACAAAAACTACTGCAACAAAGAAGTGTACACGAAAGTCTTTGTAAGTCTTACAGTGAATCAGAAGTCAGAATTCAGGACAATCTCTTATTTAATACGGTCTCACAATTGCATATTCCTAACAATATACACAAGATTAAGGTTAGGTTTATGGGTGAAGTTTGTATTTGTACCTTTTCTTACAACTTAATTTGTATGAAACTGGAAATTTAAACAAAAAAATAAATCCAACCACACAACCATCGCTTGATTACATTTTTTAATGAGGCCAGGTTCTTTTTTTGTTTTAAATATATGCAATAAAGAAAGTTAAAGATCTAAAATGTCAGAATGAAAAGTTTTTTTTTTTGTTCATGGAAGCATAACTGAGTAAGAGTACAAGGTATACGTTTTTGCTTACAATCAGGTAAAGTTAAATATATTAACAAAGTACAAGAGTTACATATTTGGCACCTCTGCAACTACTGAGTCTCCACATGCTCATAATGTTCTCGCAGAAATTGTCATTAATTAGAAATTCTCCAGTTATTTGAATAAAAACACCTAATGTTGCTTATGTTTGATTCTCACACAGGGAAGGTGTGGTGCATGCGACTCAGCTCCTAAATGCACGTGGAACGGCAAGCCTGTAAGATAACACCCCTCTGTTCCACATCCCATGCTTCATTAGTACATACATGGCCTTTGTTCTCAGTTCTCAGGGCTTAGGGGACTGTGTGCTTCCCACTGCTGTCTCTGTCTCAACACACCTGCGTCTACTGCTAATTATCAGCCCTTCATGGATAGAATCAGGCGGATTAGTAAAAGGAACACACAGTTCACCAGTCCCAGAGGACAGAAACTGAACACTACACAGCTGAGTCATTATAGGCTGCTTCTGTCCAAGTAGCTCAATGCTGTTAATTTCTCATTATTCATTTATTTAGTAAATAACATTTTATTCAGTAAATAACATTATATAAAGTCTGTGCACCATGTGCACTCATTCACAGTCACCAAGCAACATGCTTTCTCTAGTTCTCTGCTTTGAACCATTTAGTTTGAGTTTTTTTGCTTTAGTTTGATTTTGATTACAACCATAATCCACCAAGGCCTTTGATGGGTACCCACTTGAATACACAGGTATGGTCTAGTTTGATTGGGGGAGGGACTGCAGCAATTTTATTTTTTTGTTCTTGGCAGTGCTGGGATTTGAACTCAATACCCTTGAGCTTCAGCTACCATTTACATTATATCTATCTCTCTCTAGACTGAAAAAAAAAAAAATCAGATGCATAACTAGGCTGCTGATGACCAAACAGGTGTAAACCATTCCTAGTTACCTGTTCAATCTCTCAGACCCCTTCTTCCTACCACAACTGACACAATTTTACTGGCAGATGAAATCACAGAACTTAAATTGTGCTTTGTTGCGGAAAAAAAGAAAGAAAGAAAAAGGACTATTTTGTGTATATCTACATTTTTTCCCAAACCTCATTCTACTGTATTCAGAGGTGGCAGCTTAAGTGCACAACTAAAGTCAGAGGGGTAGCAGTGCCTGATATGGGATTTTTCTAGACCAGGGATGCCAATATCAAATTCTGCCTGGGCCACATCAGCATTTTTGTAAGCACTTGAAGCACCATATACTAAGCCTATTCATTTTTAATTTAAGACCCATAGATCAGGTTTTAAATGATCAATTTATCCTATTACTAGCGTTACTTTTTTAATCAATTTCAGCGGAACTGTCATAAAGTATTTTATGGCACCGTTATTAATAGGGCAAGACTGGATGACGATAGATTGTGCATTGAATTATTAAATAACAAATCATGTTATTACCCCTCCTACTGTTGTGTGGCATCAAACCAAAACACATGAGCATATTGCACTTCTCAGTTTAATTATACAGATCACTCAAATGTAATACAATGTAACATAAAAGCAAGCAATAATCTAACAATGAGAAAATAAAAAGATGAATATGATATGAGGGTCATTCCATCTCAAGTGGTCCAACACAGGTTGCTCGAGCATTATTCATTTAAAAAAAAAAAAATTCAGCGATTACCTCTACGTATTGGCATTGCAAAACCACCATTTTTATTTTTTATTTTACTTGGTTTAACTATGACAGACATCTTTGTTTCATGTCATACAATAAATTTTGGTTATACAGCTGGTTACGGCTTAGGATGGTCCTAGCTCCTTGCTAGCACACATTACAAGGTACATGTACTAACATTTTTGCATATTCTTTTTCCTTAGATTTAGAACTTAAGTCCAAATGTAATGCTCAGGATTGCTCACAGTTCTACTTTTTGGGTTAATTTATAATGGGAAGGGTTAGTGTGTCAGTCTTAATTTTCTATGGAGTACCTAGATAAGTATAGTGTGCATATAGAATATTTCAGGTTTGAGACTTCTATTATTATTATTATTATTATTATTATTATTAGTAGTAGTAGTAGTAGTATTACTACTACTACCACTATTATTATTATTATTATTATTATTATTATTATTATTATTATTGCTACTACTACTACTATATATATATATATATATATATATATATATATATATATATATATATATATATATATATATATATATATATATATATATATATATATTCAATTCTTAATTTTGGGTTGAATATCTTCAGGTTTGAGACTTCTTTTATTATTATTATTAATAATAATATTGTTATTATTATTAATGTTATTGTTATTATTATTAATGTTGGCAAGAAAATGCTTCTTTTTATTTATTTATTTAAATTTTTTTAATTCCCCTTAATTTGGGGTTAATATCTTTGGTGGGGGACCAGATACAAACCTGAAATTTTCACAGAAATTTGTCCTCTATATAAAAGCAGTAAGTGACTATAGCTGTTTCCATAAACAGCAGCATAGCCAAAATTTGTGCCATGACACAAAGCTGGCTGTCATGGTTAAATCAAGTAAAATAAAAATTTAAATTAAAAAAAAAAAAAAACATGCTGGTTTTGCACTGCCAATACATAGAGGTCAAGCAGCCAACTTTACAAATTTTGGATCACTTGAGATGGACTGACCCATGAATGAGAAGATCTCAAGCAGTGAAATAGTGGGGCTCTAGTCCTGTATGTTACCAATATGTTGTGCATGATATTTCTAGTAATCACATTAATCACTACAAATGTGGATTAATTTAACAATATGATTTCCCCACCTTATCATTCATCAGCTTATAAACAAGCACATGATCCAACACATCCTATCCTATCATGCACCAATATTTAATTGTGCGCACTAATTAATGAAGCCATGAGATCCTGAATTGAGTTTATGAATTTAGAATGTATTCATGGTCTGTTATTTGCTATTTTGCTATGTTGTAAAATGAATAAAGTAATATCATTATTGAGTGACCAAGCACTCATCTGCTACACTTATCATTGCACTCTGAATATGGCCAGTTCTGTCTAATTATAACCATTTATCTGAGATGCTGGAGTGGTAGCACCATCACTGTGTAGAGCATGATATTATCATTTACCTACTGTAGGTCTCTAAAATGCATGTAACGTGCCGCACTCAAAAAAACATCATTACCATGTTAGTATCACTGCTGAACTGAGAATGGCCCACCACCGAAATAATATCTGGTGAATGGTGCTCTGGTGTTCTTATGGTCCCTTTTCATTGATGTCCAAAGTAAAACACCACTGTGAAAGTGACCAACTGTATATAATAGGTGAACCTTATAATATTGCCAGTGAGTTGAGATACAAGATGTTTAACTGATTAATCATCTTTCGACCCGATTCCTTATTATATACAGTAAATCACATCACCACTTCATATCTGATTCCACATTGTGAATTCTAGTCCATATTATCTACTGCACTTTTACTGTGTATTAAATATTGATTGCTGGTGGTATAACTGCACAGACTTCAAGTGGAAATATTTGGATTAATTAATCTGGATTAACTAAAAAAGCATTTTCTTACACTGAGTATGCTTATTTATGTAATGGCACAAACTCTGAATTGAATCTTATTAACATACAAATGTATTCCATTTTAAGGTGAAGGATGCATTCCCTTTGAACATGAAGTCCAACTGCAGATACAGGACAAAAGTAGGACGAAAGAGAAAATTAGTGCAAGGTTGCATGATCGACTGTATAAAAACGGAAAAGGTAAGATTCTCATTATACAAGTCTCTGTATAATGGCAATACTAATAACTATTCAATAGTTTGGTGAAAAATTACATTTACATAATCCACAACCTAATTTAAGAGACATTTGGTGTCTGATATTTGACATTTGCTTATTTAGTTATGCACTGGCATTTTTGAGGCCAATCTAGCAGGCAATGGTAGCCTATCTCACCCAAATCTTTTTCTTTTTTCTTCTTCTTTTTTAAGAAATCAATAAATGCATACTCAAATCTTCATATACAGTATTTGCTTCATGTAACATCATTAGGCTATGTAATTGTGTTTCTAAATTTGATACATTTTAAGTTCAAAGTGGACCTATAGTATCATCCTGTTGTGTTGACAGGTGGTGGACTTCCCACACTGTACATAGATTGTGTATATGCGTATTGCCTGGGAGAAATGAGAAAAAAATCATTGGTTATACAGGTATCAATATCCACATACTAATCACATGTTAACCCAAGATATATATGGGATTTTTTTTTTCTAAGGGTCATAGCTGCTGCCCAGGATACTTTGGACTTGACTGTTTTAAATGTCCTGGAACGCTGGACAACTGGTGCTCGAACAACGGCAAATGCCAGGATGGCCTTTGGGGCAATGGGGAGTGTCTGTGTAATGAAGGGTTTCATGGCACAGCGTGTGAAATGTGTGAGCCCGGAAGATATGGCAAAGACTGCAAATCAGGTAACATCCACATTATGTGACCTCACTTCAGTCATTTTATAGACAGTAGTCACTCAGTCCTAGTTAACACAAGCATGTGAGGTTAAGTCCCAGAGAGTACCATGGTTGTAATTTTTCATCTTCTTTGTCTTCTTGTTGTTTTTGTGTATGTTTCTTATTGTTGCCCTCAAAGAGAAAAGAAATGTAACCATTGATTAGTGTTAATCTTGACAGCTAATTTGGATTTCGGTCACCTTTGTAAAGTGAGTGTATTAAGATTGGGGTGAACATTTAATATTCCAGTTTGAGACATTTCTGTCTCACAAAATATCATTGCGTTTCTGGTGTACTGGGCAGGTTTATGGCAAATTATCAGTGTAAATACTTATTTGAGAATTTGAGCAATATCCTCCTCCTCATGGCATGATTGTGGCATAAACCACATAATTGGTAAATTTAGCATGCATGCATAAAGATTACTTGGTGAATGTACATTGGTTAAGACTAAAAAGCAACCAACAGACCATGTGTGCCTCGTGCAGGTGGCATGATAAAAGGTGGCATTGACCCAATTCTTTACTCTTTACCACCCAACCCTTTATCACTAGGGACTCTCTAATATAGTGTAAAATATTGTATATGTGCTTAGTGTTTTACACAGTAGTCTACAATAGGCTATTACACAAACTAGGAGTGCATACATTTTTGAATGTATATTAACAGTGGATGGGGAGAGTTCAATAAGGCACCGAGTATCAGACTCGGCCTCTGTGCTGTTCTGACAAAAACATACTTGCTAGACAGTCAATTATCCTGTGTTACTGCAAAGCTGTTCATATACAAGAGCTTTATCATGGATCAGAAGTGCAAATGCATTAGCAACCGATTACAGTGGTGCTTTATATAGAATTTTCTATATAAAACCATCAGATTTTCATACAAGTCCTAAAAGTAGACGACGAGAACCCAATTTAACAAATGAGACAAAAAAAATTATACTTGTTCATTTATTTATTGAGGAAAATGATCCAATATTACATATCTGTTTTCAATCAATGGGATGACAATCAGGTGTGAGTTAGCACCCTATTTTATTTAAAAATCAGGGATCTATCAGAGTCCGATCTTCACAACACATTTGTGGAAACGTATCATGGTATGAAGAAAGGAGATTTCTGAGGACCACAAAAAAAAAAAAAAGAGTTGCTGATGCTCATCGGGCTGGAAAAGGTTACAAAACCATATCTTAAGAGTTTGGACTCCACCAATCCAAAGTCGCATTGGCTAATGTTGATGTCCGTGAGTCCACCATCAGGAGAACACTGAACAACAATAGTGGGCATGGCAGGGTTGCACGGAGATAACCACTGCTCTCCAAAAAGAACACTGCTGCCCGTCTGCATTTCAAAGATCATGTGGACAAGCCAGAAGGCTATTGGAAAAATGTTTTGTGGACGGATGAGACCAAAATAGAACTTTTTTGTTTAAATGAGAAGCTTTATGTTTGGAGATGGAAAAAAACACTGCATTCCAGCATAAGAACCTTATCCCATCTGTAAAACATGGTAGTGATAGTATCATGGTTTGGGCCAGGACGGCTTGCCATCATTGATGTAACAATGAATTCTGAAGCATACCAGCAAATGCAGCAAGACAACAACCCTAAGAGCAAGTCATTCAAAATAATGTTTAAAGAAGTCCTGACCTTAATCCAATAGAAATGTTTTGGAAGAACCTGAAGCAAGCAGTTCATGGAGGAAACTGACCAACATCCCAGAGTTGAAGCTGTTCTGTACTGAGGGACGGGATAAAATTCCTCCAAGCCGACATGCAGGACTGATCAACAGTTACTGAAAATGCTTAGTTACAGTTATTGCTACACAAGGCGGTCACACCAGATACTGAAAGCAAAGGTTCACATACTTTTGCCACTCACAGATATGTAATATTGGATCATTTCTCTCATTAAATAAATGACCAAGTATTCTTTACATTTGTTTGATTGGGTTCTCATTCTCTACTATTAGGACTTGTGTGAAAATCTGATGATGTTTTTGGTCATATTAATGCAGAAATATAGAAAGTTCTAAAGGGTTCACAAATTTTCAAGCACCATTGTATATCCATATAAAGCTTTAACTCCAATTCCTGATTCTAGTTTTCTATGTTGCCACTTTCCATTTTCTTTCGCTTCCAAGTCAAACGTTATTTTTTAATGGTATTTTCCAGTTGTATTGATTGTCTACGACAGGGGTGGGCAATCTTATCCGGAAAGATCCGGTGTGGGTGCAGGTTTTCATTCCAACCAAGCAGGAGGCACACCTGATTCCACCTGTTTAATCAGTTGATCTTGGCTTTCAATAGCTTCAGGTGTGTCTTCTGCTTGGTTGGAATGAAAACCTGCCCCCACACCGGCCCTTTCCGGATAAGCTTGCCCACCCCTGGTCTCCGATGACCTTGTTGTCCTTGTTTGCCTGTGAGCTGACTGCCATTCTGAATTATGCTATTGATTCCTGAGGAGGCTTTAATACATCCTCTAACATTTGAACAGCCTCTAGAGTGACTTTGATGTTTGTGTAAAAATTTAATAGAGGAGCACCAAATTAAGCGAGAATACATTTCTCTCATGATTAGAATGTCACTGTGATCATGGAAAATGTCTAGATGGCATAGATGGTAATGGCCAGTGCGTCTGCTACAAGGGTTGGAAAGGAGTGACCTGTTCTGTAGGTCAGTGCTGCAAATTCTATTACAATATTTTAATAAATATACAATGGTTTATATGTTGTTAATAATGTCCAATAAAATAACTTAATCTCATTTTTCAGAGATCATTAATGATGAATGTGGAGGCATTTGTGATCAGAAAGCCAAGTAAGTGCATAAGACAGCACACAGAATTATAATCTGCTCTTCATCATGTGCATCAGTTGTTGTTACTATGTGGTGTTAATTAAAACTGCTTATTTGGGTCTGTCTAACTTTTCTTTCAGCTGTTTTTCTCCAAGTTCAGGAGTAAAACCAACATGTATCTGTGCAGCGGGTTACCATGGAAACGGCACCTTTTGTCAAGGTCTTGTTTAAAAGAAAATTATTATTATTTTTTTTTCACTATTATGAGGCATAATGAGAACATGATGCATATACAGTATCTGACCACTTTAATAGGGACACTTGTACCCCTGCTCATGCAATTATCAATAATGTGGCAGCAGCACAATGCAGATATAGGTCAAGAGTTTGAGTTGATGTTGAGCTAATGTTCAAAACAAACATCAGAATGGGGAACAATGTGATCTCAGAGATCGGAAAAAGACAAAAGGATGTTTTTCTGTTACATACATTCCCTAACCTGTACAGTATGAGTGGAACTTGATTTGGTAGCCCATCCACCTCAACCTTTGACATGTTGCATGTTCTGCGAGGATTTTTTGTGTTGTAAAAAGTGACCCCCCCCCCCCCCCCCAATTTTCTCCCTAATTTAGTCTTAGCCATTTTCCACCCACGTCTCCCCTTTCATACAACAACTACCTACAGAGGAGGATGAAAGCTAGGATCTTTTCAAACTGCTGTTCATGCTGTGTCACAGGGCAGTGTAACACATTTATAGAAAAGTGCTATCTGCCCCCTTCTGCATGCACGAGCTCACAGATACCAACAATTGGCTAGTGTCACTGTGAGAGAGCTCTCACATTCACATGCTATATCACCCAGAGAGCAGTCCCAGCCACAGATGGCTCTGGCATTATCAAGATTGGAACTCACAATCTCCGGACAATAGGGCGAAAGCTTTTCTGTTGTATCACTCGGGAGCTAAAGAGTGATTATGTGAGTTACCATAGCCTTCTTGTCAGCTCAAACCAGTTCAAACCAAAAGCATTTTCTTCTGATCTGCGGAACTATCACTCACTGGATGTTTTTTTTTTTTTTTTGCTTTCCCCATTATTCTGTGTTGATTGTAGAGGCTGTTTTGTGTGAAAATCCCAGGAGATTGCTAGTTTCTGAAATACTCAAACCACATGATTGGTTGATTGCATGAATGTGCAGGTGTATGAAATAAGAACAGAGAGTAGGAAACAACAAAGCTGAAATCCTGTGGGACTTCCTGATCCAGGCAGATAAACAAGTAATAGCGAACCAGTCCGACAGCCAGATTAATAACAGATATGGAGCAGAAAACAGCAGTGGTGATAAATGTGGCAATCCCATGTGACAGTAATATCCAAATATGAGAAGTTACAGAAATACCAGGGACTGAAAAAGGAACTAGAGAAGCTGAGATTCAAGATAGCTACATCAGTGACATGAGCACTCAAGGCCATGAATGACAGAGGTGTTTACAAGAGTCAAATCCTGGAAAATCCTAGTTTGCTTACTCATAACTGAATGATATATATATTTTTAAAATGCCATTTTATGTTGCTAACTTTCCCCACCAACTGCCTATATCCACATATTTATAGCTTATGATTATATGGCTGTTGCTATGGTTACATCCCAGAAGATGTTATCATTGTTCAGTGGTTTTAATTAAAACATTTCAGTGCTCTGTGGCCCATAAATCATTTCTTACAGTGTAATTAAATTAAGAGTTAGTGTAAGGTCAAGAGAAAGAAAATCAACCAAATAAAATGTATTGAAGAAGAATATCTGTGCCATAAACACTGAGTTTCAATGTGACATACAGTGCATCCGGAAAGTATTCACAGCGCTTCACTTTTCCCACATTTTGTTATGTTACAGCCTTATTCCAAAATGCATTAAATTCATTATTTTCCTCAAAATTCTACAAACAATAATGACAACATGATGATAATGACAACGTGAAAGAAGTTTGTTTGAAATCTTTGCAAATTTGTTAAAAATAAAAAACAAAAAAAGCACATGTACATAAGTATTCACAGCCTTTGCCATGACACTCAAAATTGAGCTCAGGTGCATCCTGTTTCCACTGATCATCCTTGAGATGTTTCTACAACTTGACTGGAGTCCACCTGTGGTACATTCAGTTGATTGGACATGATTTGGAAAGGCACAGACCTGTCTATATAAGGTCGCACAGTTAACAATGCATGTCAGAGCACAAACCAAGCCGTGAAGTCCAAGGAATTGTCTGTAGACCTCCGAGACAAGATTGTATCGAGACACAGATCTGGGGAAGGGTACACAAACATTTCTGCAGCATTGAAGGTCCCAATGAGCACAGTGGCCTCCATCATCCTTAAATGGAATAAGTTTTGAACCACCAGACTCTTCCTAGAGCTGGCCGCCCGGCCAGACTGAGCGATCAGGGGAGAAGGGCCTTAGTCAGGGAGGTGACCAAAAACCCGATGGTCACTCTGACAGAGCTCCAGCGTGTCTCTGTGGAGAGAGGAGAACCTTCCAGAAGAACAACCATCTGTGCAGCACTCCACCAATCAGGCCTATATGGTAGAGTGGCCAGACGCAAGCCACTCCTCAATAAAAGGCACATGACAGCCCGCCTGAACGACTCTCAGACCATGAGAAACAAAATTCTCTGGTCTGATGAAACAAAGATTGAACTCTTTGGCCTGAATGGCAAGCGTCATGTCTGGAGGAATCCAGGCACCACTCATCACCTGGCCAATACCATCCCTACAGTGAAGCATGGTGGTGGAAGCATCATGCTGTGGGGATGTTTTTCAGCGGCAGGAACTAGGAGACTAGTCAGGATCGAGGGAAAGATGAATGCAGCAATGTACAGAGACATCCTTGATGAAAACCTGCTCCAGAGTGCTCTATGACCTCAAACTGGGGCGAAGGTTCATCTTCCAACAGGACAACGACCCTAAGCACACAGCCAAGATAGCAAAGGAGTGGCTACAGGACAACTCTGTGAATTGAGGCTGTAATTGGTGCCAAAGGTGGTTGAACAAAGTATTGAGCAAAGGCTGTGAATAATTATGTACATGTGCTTTTTTGTTTTTTATTTTTAATAAATTTGCAATGATTTCAAACAAACATCTTTCACGTTGTCATTATGGGGTATTGTTTGTAGAATTTTGAGGAAAATAATGAATTTAATCCGTTTTGGAATAAGGCTGTAACATAACAAAATGTGGAAAAAGTGAAGCGCTGTGAATACTTTCCGGATGCACTGTACATATAAATGTCATTTATTTTTCCTAATTAAGTGATACAATGGCAAATGCATAAATACAAATCTAAACCATTATATATACTCACTGTCTGGAGTGCATTCTTGATTACAACTTGTGATGAGATTTGATTCAGAACCATGATTAACATTTTGACCAGATCTAATTTTTTTGGGTTTTTTTTTTACAGAAACTGACTTGTGTGCCACCAATAATGGTGGCTGCTCAGAACATGCAACATGCACAAAAATCTCACCTGGAGAAAGGAGCTGTACATGTAAGAAAGACTACACTGGAGATGGAACTGTGTGTCTAGGTATGAGATTTGAAAATATCACCAGTATTGGAGAATATGAAAAAGACCCTGAGCTTTCCACTGCTCTTATTCCTCTCATTGTTGGTTGAGTAGATTTTATTATTGGCATTTATGGCAGCATTGTTTTGAACCAGTTTACATTCTGACATCCTTAGTCTTGTAAATCCTCAGACAGCTAATCCTACATTAGCTTATGTAATTCAATATCATTGATACATACAGTACATTTGAGCATAAAGGTACTCTAGACACAATAATAAAGTTGTCATTATTCTCATATTACCTTAATTTGAAACCACAGTTTATTTTTTTAAACCAAATCCTGATTTGTTTTTGTTTAACAGAGATGGACCCCTGTCTAGTTAATAACGGAGGATGTTCTGTGGGAAAAGATTGCATCAGAACTGGACCAAACACAGTAAACATTATTACTTATTAAACATCATCACTATTATGCCATTAATACATTTAACATTTTAATACAATTTACATTCATATAGTATTGGTTGGAATTTAAGATAGAATGTCTGTAGGTGACTCAAAAAGCATTAGATGAATATATTAACAAAATATAATTCTCAATATTACAAATATTATAATTATTTTAACAAAACTCTTATGCTAATGAAGCAAACTGTGAAAAACACTTAGGCCATGATTGAATAGACCCTACTTTTTGTTACATAGTGCTTGAGAAGCCTCACTGGACACTTGGCTGGCCTGGGCACATCCTAAACAGCTCTTGAATTTGGCCTATCAGTATTATTAGAAAATTTTAAATATGTAACTACACACTTAGACTTACAATATTTATGTAAATAAACTGAGGAATGTGTCTCAGTTAGACACAATTTGGTCTTTATTTCATGTGCATGGAAGGAGATTGGAGTGTGCATGTAAATTGCAGACAATACTTATATTCAGCATTGAGTATTATATGGCATGTTGTTTCTTACATTAAAATGAGGAATTCTACCTACATAAAGTGAGCTGTAACCATAGCAGATGACTGCTTGGTCAGCTTATCCATTACACCATGGGTATGGTTTCTTTCAAGAAGAGCACCAATAGACGGATACAATTCATTCATTCTAAAAACCCAAAATAGCATAATGAAAGCATGAAAGAATTGATTATTTTCATGACCTTTTTAGTGACTTTTACGGCAACTCTTAAATTCGATTCATTTTTTCTAAATGAGCCACACAGAAATTCAAGTTAAGCACCTACTGTCTGAATTTTCCTTGCAGAAATATTGATGTCACTTTCACAATGAAGTTGCCAACTTTGAATACAGCCCTTTCTGGTTATTTTACTAAGATATCATTTTTTGTAAACTTTCTCATTATTAAGACTTGGTAAATGGTTTTAATTTGTCTTCATCTGGCAGAAATGGGCTTCCACAAGTTTAATACTAGCCTGTTGGTCATAATAATTTGCTCCTGTAGTCATTGTACCGATGGAATTCAGAGTTGGTAATTTGATTTGGTAGTGTAAAATGTACCTTGACACTCCCTGCGTTTGGCATGTTTATTTAGAAATGCCTCAAATTGCATATTCATTAAGCAAACATGCAAAGACGAGACGTGATATTTTGTTGTTTTGAAAGATGTAATCCTCCACAGATCCTCTTAGTAAAGCATCTTGCATGTTTATTTGGGTGTTATAAAGTTTTTATTTGTTTTACACATATAAAATCCTTACTAATTCAGGACCTTCTTTTACTGTTAATTATTGAAGAACTGTTCTGCTGAACTTGTATATTATCATATTGCAGGCGGCATGTGTTTGTAAACCAGGCTATGCTTCACAAAGAAATCTCTGCATACCAATAAATCCCTGCCTAAAGGTATGTGATGCAAATATATTTCAGGCATAATAAAGGCTTTTAATTAGTAAGGACCTCAGTGACGTTAGTAATGTATAAATGTAATACAACGAATAAAATAATTTGGTTTTGTATTGATGCATGCAATGTGATAAAGAATTACTACTTAAGTATGAGCACAAAACATAACATTTGGAGTGAAACAGCATGAGAAATTTAGGGCAAGATAACCATACAGTCCAATATGACAACTTTCAGTGTGTCAACACTGGACCCAGCAAAAACTCCATTTCCCAGAACACACCTCAGCCTACAAACATGGATGCCACAGACTATACTAGTTAGGCTCACACTGATTGTAATGTTCACACTCTCTCGATTTCCGATCAAGCACACAAGGACTCAACCACACTTAAATACTACAGTCAGGTCTGTAAGTATTTTGACAGTGATACAATGTTCATAATTTTGTACACAACCACAATGTATTTGTGTATAATACATGTACACCACCGCAATATATTTGAAATGAAGCAATCAAGATGTGATTGAAGTGCTGTCCAAATACTTCTAGACCTTACTGTATCTCAAACTCTCACTCACCACAAAGTACTGCTCAGTGTTTATTGCCTGACATACAAAGCTTTTGTTTACTGTTCACAATATACTGGTTTATGATCATCTTTTGGTTTCCATTCAGTCATTTAGTTGATCACCTGATTCTCTGCCTGTTGTTGACTTCATTTTGCCTCACAATTTGGGAATTTGTTGCCTGTCCTTTAATAAAAGCATTTACTTGCAACTGCAGCCATCTCAGCCACCTGACACAGTACATTACAGTATCTGTTTACGACTAAACAGGGGAAGATTTCAAGGAGGACATTAAATATTAAATTAAGACTTAAAAGATGCAATTAGGAAAACTGCAGGAATATTTTAAAACAGACTCATTAATGAGATCACTCTTAATCTGAATGTTTACCCTCATGTTATTCATAACTCAAATATTTATTAAGATTCAGACATGCAAGTTGCCTGATGCTAATGTTCACTACACTGTGTATTACAAGGACCTCCATTTATGTGCATTTAGACTGAATGAAAACACATATATTACACTATTATTACAGCCTGTCTCATGTAAGTTACAAAATGTAACATAAATCCAAGAGAAACAAATAATGCCTGCTATTCAGGTTGTCTAGGGAATGAATGATATGCCACTAGGTTGTTTTAATTATTATCCAGGACAACGGAGGCTGCAGTCCCAACGCTGTGTGTAAATACACCGATCCGGGTGAGAGGAACTGCACATGTCGATATAACTACAAAGGAAATGGTATACAGTGTATGGGCACTGTCAGTAGAGTGAGTATCCTCTGTTAAAGAGACAACACAGATAGGAAACTCTGATAATAATGGTTATGATTAAGCAATCATCAATTTGGATAAGGGCAGAATTATTTTTTCATGCCCTTTAAAAATGAATATCTTTATTGCTTGAGGCAGGAGCTTCTTCACACACCAGCTGCTAGCTGGTTCCGGCAAAAGCTTGCAGTAAGTCTCAAATCATTCTATACAATTTCTTAATTTGTCTAATATTTGTTTAATAATTGATAACTTAATTAAGTTTTCAGTTACATCTGATCTTTGGTTTTGTATAGGATTCAGGAGTCAGGGATTTGTACAGTAGAGGACCATTCACCATATTTGTACCTCATAAAGATTATGTTGAAAACTACTCGGTATGTCTTTTTATTTTTTATTTTTTTACTTTTTTTTTTTAAAGAAAAAAAAAAAACTGAAGTTGGTTCTTGCACAAGTTTGATATTTGTAATCACATATTGGTTAAATATTCGTGTGGCCTCCTGGTATAGGAATGCACAACTGAACCTGTTTTTGGGGTGGTTTAATAACCAAAGTGGTAACGTTAACAGCACAGAGATACAAAACTTAACAACTTTTTATTTATGAACTAATCCTTGAAAGCTTTGAAATGTATTCAGTCATGTTAATTACTTATCCACACCTACTTAACAAGACATTATTTGGATAAATTTTATTTCAATAACTCTGCTCTAGGTTATAGCTTGATATACCTAAATGATTTTGATATATTTTGTTTTGTTTTTTTCCCCCCAAACAGATTGATCTATGGATGCGTAAAAACCGCAGCCCAGATCTATTGCGATACCACATTGTGAGCTGTGAAGAACTATCTGAATCAGAACTTAAATCTAACAGACGTGTGGTCACTGCTTCTGGGCATGCGTTGAATTTCAGCGTACAAGATGTAAGCCTTTAACAGCTAAACCAAATAACTGATATTTTTCCAACATAAATGTCAACATAACCAAGTACTGCACATATGAATTAGACCTTAACTAAAGTTATCTGTCTTAGTTTTTAACTTAAATTTATGTCTCATTTTTATCTCATTTTCACAGGGTGCTTTGTACATTAACGGCGATACAAAAATAATTACTAGTGACTACGAATGCTCTAATGGAGTCATACATTTCATAGACAAAGTCCTCATCCCATTTGAACTGAAGAACGAAACTGAAAGGGTTGAAGTGTTTGTATGTATTTTTGTCTTATTCATTTTATGTTTTCATTTGGAAGACACTTTTATTTAGAATGACTCACAAGTGAGGCAGACTTCAACTTAAGCATCTAGCTATTCAAGGAATTTATAGTAATACAATGTGCCAGCAACTGACCAGAAGCAAATGCAAAATGGTTGTTAGAAGAAGAGGGACATAACTAAATACTGAAACTAAACTAAATAAGTCAAGCTAAGTAAAACAAAAAAGTATTAGTTTATGTAAAAAAAAAAAAAAAAGCTAACTAGCTGGTAATAAGAGAACAGTCTAAAGAGATACATACATACATACATACATACATACATACATACACTCTGGGGAAAGAGATTCTGTCTTTCATTAAAAATGAAATTTTTTTACTACATATATAAATCACTTCAGTTCATAAAGAAAGTCAGTATTTCTGTCTGAATTTATATTTCAGTTGAATGTTACTGATGCAGCAGAAGCATATGGATATACCATGTTTGGCAAGTTGGTACAGGTAGGTGCACTGCTTGAAGTACCCTTGTTAGGCCATAAATGCCTCTGTTTATTCTTTAAAATAACTTTAATCTATGTTATTGATAGTACCTGGTCCAAAAGGTTATTTTTATGTGTCGATGAATAATGCATAAACAATTTAAAAAATAATCAATATTTAATATATACAGTCCCCTCTGAAAGTATTGCAACAGCAACGCAAATTCTTTTGCTTTTGCTATACAATGAACACATTCGGGTTTGAGATCATAATTTAAGCTTTCATTTCCAGATATATACATCTATATGCAACTATCAAAAGATGTTGATGTATATACTGTAGCAAAAAAAAGAGTTGGACTTGCAGTTCCAATACTTTCAGAAGGCACTGTATGCCCAAGAAGCTCTTAAAAATAGCCTATAAACAGCTCCATATCTTGGCTCTCATTAAAAGTGCCAGGAACAATGTATATGCAAATTGTCTTTCTGCCTTCTCAAATAGGTAGCCAGTCAGTAAATTAGCTTGAATGTGCCATAAACAAACACACGTTAGATCTATAGTTTTGTATATCATTAACATTAGTGAATTTAGCTACCTCACTGGCTTAGAAAGTAGGTTATGTGGCTAAAAGTTTATGCATACCACACTGACATCATTTGCATATCAAGTGTGATTAGGTTCATATTTTGAGCCCAATTTTCTATATCACAAACTGAGTTCATATAATTTTAAAAATATCTGTTTTAAATGCAAAAATGTTAAACTGGGACTGTGGGAAAAGAAAATGTAAAAATGTAAAATTGTAAGAACACATTTAAGTTTTGATTTGACTTTAAAATAATCACACCCCCTACATATCTGTGATGTGTATTAAATATTGATGTTGTATTCACTTACCTAACTGACTGAACATTTGTTTGGTGCCAGAAAGCCAACTTGATGGATATGCTGCAGCATAAAGACTTTTATCCTTTCACCATGTTCTGGCCTACTGATAAAGCGTTCAGTAGTCTAACGCAGAAGCAGAAGAACTGGCTGTACAGTGAAGATCATCTTGACAAGCTGCAGGCCTACTTGAAATTTCACATAATTCGTGACCAGCGAGTAAGAGATCCTTTTAAATAAGTTACATATACCAATTGGACATTGATTGGAAGTTTAATTAAATGTAATTTAATTACATAATTTTTGCTATACCCCAAAAGTTGTTGATCAGGCGAAACTTTTGGTGTTTTGCACTGAAATTATAAGTGTTTGGTAATGAACTAATTAAGTGTTTCTCACCCCAAATCTTTTTCCATGGACACATGCACATTTGTTAAGCTTTGTAATTTCATACAAACTATTTTGTAAAGTACAGGATTGGTAAAATTGTTTTTACATGTTGGTGTTAGAGATGAAAAGCAGTTTTTATCTAAGCAGATCACACCTAAAGTACAGTAATTAAAGCTACAGCATGTAGGATTTTTTTGTTTAAAACCCATAATTATTGAATCTGGGGAGAAAAAGTTACTCGGTTCTGATGTGCTTGAGCTGATGTGAGTTGCCTCGACAATTCTGTACTGGTCAGTCAGTGCTGAGTCTGTGCTGTGTCAGTGTTGTCGGGTTGGATTTTTAACATCATCATGCTCCATCTTCAGGCATGAAAGAAGTTACAACAATTAAGGTATTACTAATGAATGCTTTTATACTTTGTGTTATTACAGATAGTTGCTATTGCCCTGCCGGCAGAAAAAACTGTCCGGACGATGTACGGATCATCGCTGACTTTCAGTTGCAGCCAAGATGTAACTGTGAGTTCTAACTTTTTTCTTATTTGACAAGTTAATCGCATTATGATGCACATACTAGGATGACATACAAAATGACTTTATTGTGTTCACTTTGTGTGATTACAATGTAATTTTAGTCATACTGGGTGTTTTCTTATTAATTTGCACAGTTTAAACACATTTGAGGAAAATATTTGTTAAATTGTTTTAAATAAAATTAATATATATACAATCATGTGAAAAAATTTGCCTCACGTCATCTTCAGACCTACCTAAACAAACATCAAACTCTGATATTCAAAACCATTCTCCCATTAGGAAATGCATGAAACTACAAATCATTCTTGAACCCTTTTTCCTATATTTATGGCTCTGCTTTCCTGTGATTGCTTGTGCAACAATTGTAGGGCATCTGTGAATGTGCAGCTCACCGAGTCTGGGTGCTTGGCCACCAAAAATGCTGCTTGCAGCTTTAATTATATCTATTACACTTCCTAAATTTCTACATTTATTTTAATCAGAAAGCAAATATAATGTAATTTGAATATGTCAGAAATTTTAAGCATAATTCAGGTGATTGTAATGTATAATCATTTTATTATAATATACTGCTTCCATTTGACAATGGTGTGATTTAGAATTCATTATGTATGCTGTGTGTATGTGGAATTCTCAATTTATTGACCTTTTCTTTAATAGGGAGATATATTAATCAATGGAAATGATGCAAAGATTGTACAACGCAATCTTCAATTCCTTGCGGGAGTGGCCCATGGGATTGACCAGATTCTAGAGCCCCCAAATATAGGAGCACACTGTGATGACTTTTCAAGTACAGAGATTAAAGTAAGAGATCAGTGTAAAAATGCCCTTTAAATGTTACTGTATTAAAATGCATTGTAAGTCATATAGACATTAATATAGTAGTGGGTGCTTGTATTTATTTTATTGTATGTAATAGGGACGTTGTGGATCTTGTTTGTATCCACCATCTTGCCCCTATGGCAGTGTGTACTCTGTAAGTATATATTCAATAATTTTTAGTTTGGTTTACCATACACACTTTTTATCTTCAAGTGTAACAAACATAGCATGGCTTATTTGTCATTTTCAAAAATCATACTGTGTTCAAGCTACTTCACTTTTTTTTTTGCCTATTTTTATGCAACATTTTTGTTTTCCTTTGGAAGTAAAGCAAAGTAAGGCTTTTATGAAATCCGAAATATTCGGATTCTAAAACATTCTATACAATAAAATAAATCTAATAGCTACTTAATTAGTTATTAAATAGAGATGCACTAATACTTAATTTTTCAGCAGATAACGATAAACGATTATTCAGAGTGATATCGTCCGATACCGATAGTTCTGCCTTTTACACCTTCTTTTAAATTAATAATAATTAATTCCAGAATTCCGAAGGAAATGCAAATAAAAACTTTATTCTCTCCATTTCAACAAGTTGTTTCACAGTAACTGGTCTCATAAACAGAAAACACATTACTCTAATTCACATTAACACATGAACTAAATTCTGAAGATTAAAGTAAGATTATTAATTTAGTGAAATGTTATTAATTCATATTAACATTGACTGAATTCTAAAAAAAACCTCCTGTTAGTCTCACATTCACTCACCACAAACACAAGCATTTCTACTTCATTATTAACATTAAACTGGTAATATATAGGCCTAATATAAACCTTTTTTTGATGATATTAACTCATATTAACATTAACTGCAACTACACTACAAATATATTTTTCTGTGCAATATATATACTACTTTTTTTTTTGTCACTCATCTTTATTTAAATCTTTCAACGGTGTACTGGCCCTTTAATTCAGTGCGAGAGCAGCACGCGAGTAGTGTGGGGGAAAAATTAGACTCGATGCCGCTTCACTGCTGCTCACTTCCGGTGTAAAATTTTAGCGGTAAATTTTACAAACTGCAGTTTTGTTGTCATTTCACACAAGAGACATCATCTTTACACACAGCACACAATCAATGTGTTTTCCCACCCTCTTTTGATTGACAGGATATAATCGGCCCTGATCATCAGATGTTTTCAAACTATAAAAATAGTCTTTATCGGGCGATACATCGATGCATCTCTAATATTAAATAAAAAATTTTAAATGAGCTAAATTAGCTTTTAGTAGTCATCTTTCTGGAAGAGCAAGCATGTTAAATATCTATGAAATGAGACTAGTTTGAATATATTGTTAGTGAAACAAGACATAAAACACTAAAAGTGATAAGGACCTAATTTGAACTTTAAAGAATTCAATTCTTGCACATTAAGTAGCTCTGAGTGTTTTTTTTTTTTTGTCTTAAATTTTTCATGTCCATTAACGTCTATCTCTCTCCATAGAACAAAACCAATGTGTGCAGTAGATCATGGAGCCCCTACAGACGTCATGATTTTTATTTAAGGTCTTCTAGCTCTTTTTATCGGTCATTAGGCTGTAACCGAATCTGCACGAAAATGTCATGGGTTTCAAAGTGTTGTAAGAACCACTATGGACGAAACTGTCAAGGTAAAAATGCCAACCAGTTTCCTGATTGTTTTTTGCATTTGCATGTAGTAGAATTTCACAGACTCCAAAAAAAATTCAATTCCAAATGCAATTTAAAACAAATGATTCTTCTTAACACCTGCTTTATAAAATAAATCTACTGGATCTGACATGTATGTGTGATTACCACTTACAATAATTTGTTTGTTTGAAACTTATAATGAAAAGCTAAGGGCAGCTGGTCGATAAATGTTTATCTAAATGAGTTTAGATAAAAGTTCCTGCTAGTATAATGTATTTAATATGATTTATTGTGATTGGAATGAAACATGTGCTTGTATTTTTATTTTTAATTAGTATTTGATAATGTAGTTAATGAAGTTGTTTTTTTTTTTTTTTTTGCTATTGTATTAATATAAGATGCTTTGTTTTTTAGGGTGACTTTTTAACATTCTGTCAAGGGTCTACAGATAAATACGTTTACAGTCATGTTCATTAACATGCACTGCCCCTGCAAACAAACAAACAAACAAATTAATAAATACGTAAATACATACATAAATACATAAATAAATAAATGCTTCATTGTAGTTGTGTGTCTCTGATGACACATAGATATCACAAAACCATCTCCAATGCCTCTTTACTGTATTGCACAGGTGTTGGAAAGACTATTAGAAGTGTTGAAAAAAACAACCCATTAGACCATTTAAACTTTCAGTATACGCGAGCTTTAAGTAAACGGATTTTCTATTCTTTTCTCAGTACAGGAAAACCGGCAATGTTTTGTGTGTGGTAATATACTGCAGAACTAATATACACTATATGGCCAAAAGTATGTGGACACCTGTCCATCCATTTCAACAAAGTTGAAAGCACACAATTGTATGGACTGTCTTTGTATACTGTAGCGTTAAGATTTCCCTTTGGTTTGCCAAAGTTTGTGTGGAAGACCTTGAGTGACCTGCACAGACTGCAGACTACACACCAGACCTTCTTGCCTGTTGTCAGTGCCCAACCTCACTAATGCTCTTATGTTCAGAAATCTAGTGGAAAGTCTTCCCATAAGGGTGAAGGCTATGGGGGAACAACTCCATGACCAACAAATACATAGGAGTGTGATGCTCAGGTGTCCACATACTTTTGACCATGTAGCGTATACACTACATTTATAGAAAACAGAAAACATGTTCCTTTAAATCGCAATGTCCGAGGTCTACAAAAATATGAGAACTACATTAACAGTACTAAGTGTGCCTTATTAAGATGTGTGTCTGTCCTAGTCTGTTCTGGAGGTTTGGAGGCACCGTGTGGAGATCATGGTGATTGTGATGATGGGTTATATGGAACAGGGATTTGTAGATGTCACACTGGATTTAATGGGACAGCATGCGAGTTGTGTAAGAAGAACCATTATGGCTCTAATTGTACAGGTAAGTTCACTTTAAAACCATAACTAAGGATTGGAGTTATTTGGTGCAAATGAGATATATAAATAATATCTATAATATAATATAATATAATAATCAGAGGGATACTGTATGTATCACACCCCTGAGGAGGCATATGCCCGCATAATGTTCTGTCACATTTCAATAAACTTTACTGTATTTTATACTGTAATTCATAATATAAAATATAATGCAGCAGTATCATAATAGGCAAGATTATTTAAATTTCATGTCAGTTCCTCAAGTTGACTTCTTTCAGTTGGGTAGTAAAAGGTAAACTACAAATTAGCATTATAGTAAATAATAATAATAATAATAATAATAATAATAATAATAATATTAATAATAATATAGTAATAATGATGATAATAATAGACACCTATTCTTTCTTTTGTGCAAGGACAGCATGCATAAAATCTTTAATATCACCTCACAAATCTTGACATAAGGTTAATTACTTAAAGTGTGTGCACAATTGTGCAACCAGGTTATTATAATTTTTTACTTTTTCTTTTTTCCCTCTAAAACTTTTCAATTTGTTTCTATTCATTTGAGCTTTATTGGTTCCTGTATCAAAGGTGGAAAAAGACCTGATATGATTCATCAAAAAAAAAAAAAAAAAAAAAACCCTGCAATTTTAACATGGGTGCAGAGATCTTTAATACCCACTGTAAAAATTTATCATGAAGGTCCATTGTAGGTCCCATTCAAATAATGTGGCTGTTATCCACGTGCTAGATGTGCATGGCATTCTGCCACACAATTCTACAGCTCCAAACTCACCATGTGGATTTAGAATGAAGGGGTCACATCTGCAATATATGTTTCTCTTAGAAAAGTCCAAACTAACAATGAAATAACAATGAATATGGATGTGTTCTTTTTGGGCCCCATGAAAAAATAATTTGGCCTTTTCTAATCTTAATATCACAACTTGATTTTCTAGTGATCTAGAGATCGTTACATGGACAGAACGTTGTTGCATGGACGGACAGTTTTGATTATGTATTATGTGTAAGGTTAAAGCAGTAACTAGCATTAATGTAATTTAATGCAAGATAGCAGGAATACAGTTTCTGCCTAGCGTACATACAACTTGCATAATGAATACTAATCATGCCATTGTAAAATGGAGGCAGTATATGATGAAGAAATGCTTAGTTTTTTTCCCTCGGGGTAAAAAAGGTTCAAGGTAATAAAGTTTCTAATTGATGTAGGAGCTTTACCTTGTAATTACTGTTTCTCTAAGCATACAGTATGAGAGTTCTCTTTTTCAGCAGCTTATTTCCTGCCTGACATCACCCTCTATTCTGTCCTTGATGCCCTGCTCTATCTTTTGCTGATATGTCATGTTGTGCTTGTTTAGTGCTCGATGATGTCGGTATCTTTTCAGCATCTTGTACTTTTGAGTTCAGTTGAATGAGGTTCATTCTCAGACAGTGCATTTTTTCTCGGTGCTCAATTTTTTTGTATATTTTTTTTTAATGGGTGCATGTAAGAGACTGTCCTTTCTCCCTAGCTTTCATATGCACCTCTGCATTTTTTTTAAACATCGATTAATGGAACTTGCAATCCTAGTACTCTGAGTAAATTTTAAAGGTCAGCATGCACATTCATTTAATCACATGGCCAGCTGTTTCATTCTGCAATTTTTTTTTATCACCTTTTCATTATCTTACCCAACAGATGAAATTCACCACAATTTTGACAGAATCAAATGCAGTCCATTTACTCAACACTTATGAAGTATTGCAGTTGTTATATACATAATGTTTTCAGGGGATGAGGAGCACCTATTAGGTACTTGTTACACCCTGTCAGGACTCACGGGCTATTTATTTGTTAATAATGATGGCACAAAATGCCACACTTTGCAAGAGTATAATGTTGTTCAGATTACGTGCCACATGCATGTATTAAAAAATAAATAAATAAAATAAAAAGGTCTATAGCACCCTAAAGCTTCCTTAAGTTTGTCCCTCTGGGAGACCCAATCAGTTTTCTATGTATAACACCTACAACAGACATTTTCCCTTTCAGAGAGGGCATCAAGCAGAACTCATTTAGAAAGCCTTATCTATCTAGAATACATTTAAGGATCCATTTTTTGCATATGTATAGATGTAAAAAGGTAAACGGTTCTGTCTGAATCTTATCTAATCTGGATTGCTGAAAACTTTTTGCATGTAAACCTCGCATCATTTTTGTATGAAAATCCTTCAGTAATTTAATGTTTATTAAATTCCTCATGTGGCTTTTATTTAACAAATCAAATCACTGTATTAACTCTCCTTTTCCTGCAGCCTGTACATGTACCGATCATGGGATGTGTGACGATGGCATAGATGGCGACGGCAGCTGTTTCTGCCAGGAGGGCTGGACAGGAGCAATGTGCGAGTCCAAAATCGGTAAAAAATAATATTTGACTTTATTAAGATAATGATAGGAATACGTACTTTAATTTTAATTGTCTAATAATATTAAACTGAAATCAGGACGCATAAACTGAAATGTCTTCAGGTCAAGTTGCCTTGACTTACTATTACTATTAAACATCCAGATGACTGAAAACCTTTATGAACTGCATCACTAACCATCTTCGTAATATAATTTAATAGCTGTGAAGCCTGTATGTTCCCCTGTGTGCCACTCTAATGCTGTGTGCCTGCCTGAGAATCAGTGCCAATGTAAACCACCATATGAAGGAAATGGCTATAACTGCACAGGTATGTTTCTCTATTTTGTTGGGACTCTAAGGTAGGTCTAAGGCAAATCATAAGTCAGTAACATATGGTAATGTGAGGAATTGATCTTACAGCTTTTTATTGCAATTTGGTGTGCAGTATTGCAAGCATGGTAGAGAAAAAAAAGACAAACAAATATATATTTTCAATGTTTATGGTATATACAGCCATGTGAAAAAATAAGTACATCCCATGGAAATTGTTGGCTTTTTTGACATATTTGGACAAGCAAACATTTGATCCTTTTTGAAACATTGCCTATTAATAAAGTTGATACACTCTATCAAATGACAAAATTTATATTTTTTAGTAATTTTCACAATTTAAATTAACAGTTCAGTCACATGACAAAAGTAAGTATACCCCTACATTTATCATACCTTCAAATTCAGAAAATTAGAATCAGGTGTTTGATGATTGGGTGCCAGTGATTAGAACCTGCTTAGAGAGTGCAGGTGGAACCTGTCTTATTTATACTCCTCTCATATCTAATGTATGGTGTTCACTTTGTTATTGAGGTGTGTGGTGTCATCATGCCAAGATCTGTAAGGCCTTCAGAAAAAAGGTTGTGGATGCCTATGAGTCTGGCAAGGGATCTAAAAAGATCTCCAAATTATTTGAAATACATCATTCCACTGTAAGTAAAATAATTTACAAATGGCGCAGATTTCAAATGATTGTCCAATTTGTCTAGCACTGGTCGTCCCAGTAAATTCAGCCCAAGAGCAGACCATGTGGTGCAAAAAGAAATCTCCAAGGACCTCAAAATTTAATCACAGGATCTGGTAGTAAATCTTGCAACTGTTGGGTGTCAAAGTGCATGCTTCTACAAGCAGAAAGAGAATGCACAAATTTGACCTGCATGGGAGGCGTGCCAGGAGAAAGCCTTTTCAAGACTACTGTACAGATTGCCAATGAGCATATATGCAAAGACAAGCCTTTTGGAATAATGAGCTCTGGACAGATGAATCAAAGATAGAGTTGTTTGGCAACAGTAACAGCAGACATGTTTGGCGCTAACCAAGACAGCGTTTCAGAAGAAGCACCTCATACCAACTGTGAAGCACAGTGGTGGAAGTGTTATGGTTTGGGGTTGCTTTGCTGCCTGAGGGACTGGACAGCTTGCATTCATTGATTCAGCTATGAATTCTGCATCATATCAAATAGTGCTTGAAGATAATGTGAGGCCATCTGTCTGAAAGTTGAATCTGAAAGTGGACCTTTCAACAGGATAATGATCCTAAGCACACTAGCAAATACAAAGTGAAACCACAACAAGCGATATTTTAAATGATATTTTTAGTTCTTTGAAATTAGGTATGATGTGGTGAAGTGACTAATCTAAATGTCACTTCACCACATCATACCTGAATGATTCCCCCAGACCTATCTTATGGTGCTTGTGGTCTTCACTTCCCCACTCACAACTTTAGTTCCTACCTGCAACTAGTTGTAGTAAATAGTACAAAAAATAATGCAACACTAGCTTTTCCTGTCCAAAACCAAAAAATACATGCGTTACACAGTACTCGTGTTGGCACCTGAAACTTAACTAGTTTTGCTTATATGATGCAAAAAGCAAATGCAGAGTTGGGCTTTGTTAAAAACAACTAGGGCAAACAAACTAAAAGGGCTAGGAAATACTCTGAACACTATAAATGATGCTAGTTAAAGGTCGATCTACTTCAAGATTATAAAAAGTCTAGAAGGTGTTAATCTGTATTGTTACATCATGTTTTGGAATGACAAAACCCCTTAGAATCTTCTTTTTAATTCACTGTGCAACATTTCAGATCACAATAATTGCCCTAAACTTTTTGTTTTTAGCAGTAAGTGATATTGCCTGATTAAACATTAATGACTACATGAATATATGTAACTGTTGTCATTGGACATTACTTTAATCAACAATAAACTCTGATGACTATTGGAAAACCTCACCTTTTTAGCACATGCCTATTTGTAAGGCACAATCTAAGCATTTATTATATGTTCTGCCCATGATCCTAGCTGAAAAATGCTAATCCTCTCTTTTTTTTAAAAAATTGTCCAGCTCCAGATCTGTGTAGTGAATATAATGGAGGCTGCCACGAGCAGGCTGATTGCACACAGTCTGAGATCAATGTGAAATGCACCTGTAAACCCGGCTACACTGGAGATGGCAATGCCTGCTCCCCCATCAACCGCTGTGTTGAGGAAACTAATGGTGGCTGCAGTGACTTCGCAAACTGCATTTTCACTGGACCTGTGAGTTAATATGATTTTGTTTCTATTTTTTTATATGACAGAATTCGACAGCATACATTGACGCATTTACTTTTGTCAGAATGAGCGGCGATGCGAATGTCTTGAAGGGTACGTGGGCAATGGAGTCCAATGCTTTGAGAAAGTGGTACCACCTGTCGATCGCTGTCTGGAGAACAATGGCGACTGCGATGCCAATGCGATCTGTAAAGACTTGCATTTTCACAGTAAGTATTTCATTCAACATTTTATTACAAGATTCTTATTTGGAATGGCCCATTTTTGGTTTAAGCCACTTTTATTATGTAGGTGAGTTAAGATAAGACAATAAGAAAATGTAGAAACATTAACATCAAACTGAATTTTAAATACCCACAAATGAATACAAACTGAATATACATCATCCAATAAATTAGAATAAACACATAAAGTGCTATATTGTGACAATTGGCTGTTTCCTATTTTTTGGTACTAGGTAGACTATTTAATGATTGCAGTATATATTTGTTTTATAAATATAATCAAAGTACATTTTGCACTACTCAGGCAGTTGTGTAGGAGATGCACACATGGGGTGGTGTTTATTGAAAACAAATGCTTGTCAGTTACACTCCGTTCTGATCTTGAATTTAAGTCAATATGTATTGAGTGATATTGACTTGATCAGAAAATGAAATCCTAAAATGAACAAAAATGGGTCAGTTTTTTTTAAACCTGTGGTTGTCACTCATCAGGCCATGAATAATTTCAAGTAAAATAAAATCAAGAATCATTAGGTTATGAAAACGCAAAATAAACTAAATGTTATATCTTCCATTTCTGATAAAATTTTAAAAATGAATTTTACTTTCTCCTGCCTGGATTTGGAAACAACAAAGAACCATGCATGCTTTAATTTCTGTTACTGACGCAAAAATAGAATGACCTAAAAGCACATGGACCATAACCCATAACAGTCACGTGAGCTAACTATTCAACTGGAAATCACTACCTCTGAGTGGATTTATTTCCAGATAATAACTTTTCTGAATCTAAAGAGGTGCTAGGTTTTCAATTATTTTGTCACCTGTTCTTAAATTAGAATGATAAATAAATAATATTTCATTTAAAAAGGTATTGTTTATGTTTATGGTAAACTTCATTATGTAAGGGTCATTCCATCTCAAGTGGTCCAGTGTAGAACAAGCTAACCAAGGTCTTCAGCATTACTAGAAAATTACAGGCTGGTAAGTTTGGAGATTGGAGCTAAATTCTGCAGATTTGAAGAACCCTGTTGCCAATATCGACCTCATTGACAAGCATAAGCTATTTTATATCAATCATAAATTATAATTAAATTAAATTAAATACTGTTACTTTATATTATTTAGTTTACTTGTATTACATCTGTTAATTTCTCAAAATGCATGAATAACGTAGGCTTTTCCCCAGATTTCTACTAGCCATAACCAGTGGTATCAGGAACTCGGGTTCATATCTGGTCCCCCACCAGATATATTCAACCTGAAAGTGACGGGAAATTTAAAAAATTGCACTCTCCTTCCCACAAAAAACCTGAAATACTACTGTCCTATCACAACAAACCAGTGACTACATTTCCCATCCTGCACTGCGGCCTACAAACATGGCCACCATGGACTGCAATTCCCAGAACACTCATTCATTCTAATCGCACACCTGCATCCAATCTCACCACAGTTTAAAAGGACTTTCTAGGCTTTTTATTAGTGTGTTCACTGTACCAAGCGATATTGCCCTGTTCCTTGTTTTTGTTTCCTGGTTCTTGATCTTGTTCTCGTTTCTCGTTCTCGATTCTAGCCTTGCCCTGTTTATTCCTGTTTGCCAATCGCCTGACCTTTTTGCCTGTTTCTTGACCTCGCTATTGTCTCGTGTTTTGGATTTGTCTGCCTCTCTCTCATTAAACTCTTATCTGCATTTGCATCCATCCTAGACCTTCATTACAAGGATTACGTGACAACTACTACATATTACTGTATATGCATATTTACGTAGGTACCCCTAAAAAAAAAAAAAAAACCTTCACATTATAATTTGTCCCTAAAAGTGGAACTGAGAGCAATCTTGAACATTACATTTGGACTTAAGTTCTAAGTCTAAGGAGCAAGAATGTGCAAAATGTTTATATACAGTGCTGTGAAAAAGTGCTTTTTCTGTGTCTCATTTTAAATTGTTTCAGAAATTAAAACAAAATCTAAGATAAAATAAAGGCAACCTGAGCAAACACAAAATACAGTTTTTAAATGATAATTATTAATTGAAGCAAAAAACTTATCCAATACCAACTGTGTGAAAATGTATTTGCCCCGTAGTTACTAATTCCCCAAATCTATGAAACTGCATTCATAATGGGGTTCAGCTGGACTAGATGCAACCAGACCTGATTACTGCAAACCCTGTCCAATCAAATCAAGACTTAAATGGAACTTTTTCAACAGCATGAAATTGGTTAATACACTATGCCAAAGTTGAAATAAATTCCAGAAATGATGAGGAAGAAGGTGATTGAAATAAATCAGTCTGGGAAGGGTTACAAAGATATTTCAAAGGCTCTGGAACTCCAAAGGACCACAATGGGAGCCATTATCTCCAAATGGAAAAACTCTGCACAGTAGTGAACCTTCCCAGAAATGGCTGACCTTCCTCTTTTCTCAGCTTCAAAATGGCTTGTTTTGATCCCAGAGACAGCTCTCTGTTCTTTTTGTTGGTTTATCCTTATTAATAACAAACGCAGTCTTCACAGGCAAAATTCAGGGCTCAAACCAAGAGTAGATATTCAGAGCTATTGTTGTTTAACACATTGAGATGCAAATATGAGGAAATTCTGATCTATAGACTCAAATGCCTTCAATCATTCCAGTACTTTTTGAGGCAACTGTTCTCTCTCTCTCTCTCATATATATATATATATATATATATATATATATATATATATATATATATATATATATATATATATATATATATATATGTGGAGATGCTTCTTTTTGACATTCCTTTTTAATTTAACACAGTGGTTGTCATTACATATGATCAGTAACAACTTGAGTGAAAAGTAGAATCTTAAAAATATTAACATGAATTTCTGAATTGTCCCATTTTTGTATTAATGACAATATGCACTCGAGCTGATTCACACTCCACAGGTTTGTGTAAAACCTGATGATCCATATTAGATCAAATCCATCATTTGAACACATGCTTCAATGGAAGGGATAAGACTCATGAAAAAAAACCCCAACCTTTTGTACAAAATAGTTAACATGATCAATATCACAAATTTGCTTAAATTATATAGTGACCTAGAAAACAGTCAAGATGTTGCACATTTCCTTTTTTGTTTTAAAATTTTCAAAATTCTAAAACATTTCATTCATTTCCAGTTTTAAAGTAAGAAAAAAATTCCCAGATTTTCAGCATGGTCACAGACGTTTGGACCTCACTGTATGTGCTCAGGATTTTACACAACAGGCAACACAAACTCAGAATTATGCACTAATTGCTGAGTGTATAACAATATCCAGTATAAGAGGTTGGGGAGACTTCAAGAAGGCACCTCAGATTCTGTGCTTTACAATGCTCCCTCAGTTTTGCAGCCAGTGACACATTCTTCCCCACTCCCTGGCTTCTAGGGGTTCACCATATGAGACTTTTTCTGCCAGTTAACAGGTTCAGTCTGGCCTTGGGGTGTTTACAAATCTTATCTGAACTTATCTGAGCTCTGTTGTTTTCAGTGAATAAATAAATAGTTCAATTCATGGCCAGTCTATGCAATCCTTTTAATGCGAGTGTTACCTCACTGTTTTGCTGAATTTAAATCTGAGAAAATAATACAAATGAGAGAAACCTGTATTCATGCATTGTTTAAATAAATTACTGATCCTATGGTTAGGGTTAGCATTCTTTCCTTAACTGAATAATAATTTTTTGTTATTTAGTGTTATATGATGACATCATTTAACAGTATCCTTTTTGAATATGGTATAGCAAAAAAAAACATCTGCATATCTGGTTGTACAAATATCATACTATAATTTTTTATTGCCATTCTGTTTTGGTTTGTATAACTCCTCAAACAAATAATGAATATTGATAAAACCACTCCTCTAATTGTCTGTTAGGTGGATAGATGTGTTTATGATTTAGATTGATGCAATACCAAGTTTTAATTATATGTAATGATAATGTTATTCAGCCAAAACAGCAGGTGTCTTCCACCTGAGATCACCAGCTGGGAAATATATGATGAACTACAGCACAGCAGAGGCAGCCTGCAAAGCTGAGGGAGCCACGCTCGCTACTCTGTCCCAGCTCTCTGATGCCCAACAGGTAAACTGAATTAATCAAATTACCGTCCCCAAATGTAACATTTTTAAACTTCTTTGGGCAAAGGATTCATGAACATTCTTTATTGGTAAAATATACCTAACGGATATATTTAGCATTAGTCAGATATTGTCTAACAATTAAGTGATCACATGACATCATATAACATGGTGTGATACCAATGTGAGATGCAAGATTCTAGATCAAATATTCATACCATCAATGAGTAAAATGTTAACAGTTGTTTACTGGGAAAATTAAGAACTGAGATTGAATAGGAATTTCCAATATTTACACTTGGAGACCAGATTCCAGTTAGTTATCAGTATTTAGGAACATGCTGTAATTTAATTTTACTTATATACGTGCATTTATTTTTAGTCACTGATTGAATAAGCATTAGTCAATGCACGTGTTAACATGTAAATAAATGTCAGTTCATACAAATGTTAACTTATTTTGTTACTTTGCTAACATTACTTAAGGTGTATTTATGCTATAATTCATGGTTTGTTTAGGCATCGTTAATGAATGTAATATATGATGTTAGTTAAGGGAACCTTAATGTAAAATAATATATATATATTTTTTAAATATATAAAAGATTATAAATAAAACCCACCAGAAATACACATAATCAAGCAAATAAATGCAAGGGAATAAGAATACGGCTTAAAAATATGAGCTCAGAAGCCATAATACAGTACACAGTATTACAGCTTTTTGGTACATGCAACCAAAAAGCATAGTCCAGTGCCTGTGGCTTGTGGACCTAAACATCCTTGCACTACACATTTAAAATATACACAGCCACTTCATGCAATGGCAAGTTAATCACTAAAATTTTTAATCAATTCTAAATTGGCAGTGAAGTAGTCAGTGAATAAAGGTTAGTACTGGAATACTATTCTCCCTCTGTATGACTAAAAACCTCTTTCTGCCTTTGTATTAAAATAGTAACCAACAAAACTGCAAAATAAATATTTACCAGTCTAGTATCTCCATGAAAAAACAATTCGATCAAATTAAAAATCTCTTTAATAATCAATTAATCAAAACTTTTTTAAACAAAAAGTTTAAAAACATTCTTATTTGAATTGAAAACTCAATTCTAAACATGCACTTTTTTCTTAAACAAAGAAATCTGATTTATCGACTGACTCATGTCAATAATAATCAGTGAGAGTCATGAGAGGATTCTCATTATCATATTACTTAAGCACATGGAAACATTTTAATTAAATTAATGACCAAATCGATTTTTTAAAAATTTGATATGCTGCCAGTTCCATCTTGTTTTCCAACTAGTTGGGTATGCACTTGTGTGTTGCCGGATGGTTTGATGGGAAAAAAGTGGGTTATCCAATCTGCTTTCCATCTCTCAAATGTGGTGACAATCATGTGGGCATAGTCCAGTACAAGGATCCTGATGTAAACACTCCTTATGACGCTTACTGCTACCGAATTAGAGGTACTTCTAAAACCTATCGAATAAATTTAATACATTTTATACAAGTTCATTTATACAACATTAATATTTGCATATTTGAACAATCTGAGATAAATTTTTCCTCTTGTTTTTCTAGAGGTAACATGTGAATGTGGACCTGGATATGTTGGCGATGGAGAATTCTGTAATGGCAATCTCGCCTCTGTGATCGCTACCCATTCAAACTTCTCCATATTTTACTCTGTAAGAGCTCATTTCTATTTCTGAAAGAAATGCACAAGTGGGCAATATGAAGACATAATTTCAATATTATGATATACTGATGCAGTAAACATGTTTTACATCTTGGTATCCAACTGTAGGAAAAAAAAAAATTATATATATACATTGCCTTCCACTAATATTGGCACCCTTGGTAAATATGAGCGAAGAAGGCTGTGAAAAACTCATTTTTTAACCTTTTGATCTTTTGTTTTAAAAAAAAAAAAATCACAAAAATACTCTGCTCTCATGGATATCAAAACACAGGTTTATAAAAAAAATCTTGTTGAATATAGGTGTGCAACAATTATTGGCTCCCTTTACAATACTTTGTGCTAGGTTAAACAATGAAGACAATTTTTCACAGCGTTCTTTGCTCATATTTACTAAGGGTGCCAATATTAGTGGAGGGCACTATATATATATAAAATGAAAATGTGTTTTACAAGTACAGTGGGTATAAAAAGTTTACACCTGGCCATGTGACAGAAAAACTCATGCTTAAAAGTAATTATCATACATCTGTCATCAATAAAGTGTTACTGATAAATCATGTAGGGAATCTCATTGTTGAAAGGTATCGATCACCTAAATTTTACCACAACATACAGTCCCCCAAAACCATGTGGCAAAAATAGTCTGATGAGACCAAATCAGAAATTTTGGGCATCATAAAAAATGTGGAATGGTCCAGTCCGAAACCTGTGAGGGTTTTTGACTTGAAGAGGGCTGTGCACAAGAGTTCACAATTTAAGAGATCTGGAGCTCTTTGCATAAAATAATGGTATCAAATTTCCAAATTAACTTATGCTAAGCTGCTAGATACTTACCCAAAAAGTCTGAATTACAAGCAAATTTTGCTGAATTTGCTGTATTACAAGCAAAAATGCTTTAACAAATATTAGCTTAAGGGGTGTGCACACTTATGCAAACAGATTATTGTTTTTTGTGTTTTTTTCCCTTCCAAGATTTCTATTTGTTTTTCACTTGAATTTCCACAAAAAAGGTGGAAAAAGATCTGACAAGATCTAAACTTTTTATATCCACTGTACAGTGACATGATTTTAGACGGTTTTCTCAACTTTACAAATGCATTTTCCAAATTAATATTCTATCTTATTCCCTGTCAGATATTAGTGAAGCATGCAGAGGCTGCTGAGGAGGGGAAAAAGCTCATGGACTTCCTGTTAACCAGTTCAACAAACATAACACTTTTTGTGCCACATAATGAAGGATTTTCTGCAAATGAGGTCAGCAGTCTTTCAGCAAACAAACTAAAATGATTTATTATGCAAAAATGTGGTTACAAATTTGTGGGTTGCAGTAAGAACTGAAGGTGAAGTATCTTATCCATGATGGCAGGAAAGTTTTTTTTACCCCAATAATTTCAGCAAGCATTCTCTTTTATGTCTGGTGTAGGATTGTAACAATATCATATATGCAGAGGTGAGTAGTGTAGTCAAATGTCTTACTCAAAGCTTGCATAAAGTTCTGTAAGGGATCAAGTTGACATAAAAGGCACTAATCAGTTAATTATTTGAGTTAGAGTAAGACTGTTTTATTGGAAATACACTTTAAAGCTACAGTATATGGTTATTTATTTGTTTTTTTGTAAAAATGAAAAACAACAAAAAATGATGCTTAGTGAATGATCAGCCTATTTATCCTAGTTGTGTACAGATAGATGTTAGCACAATTTAAGATTACAGCAAAGCAACCAAGAGGTTTCGCTCGATCATCTGATACTCAATAACTAATACAGTCACAGTAATATGCACAATGAAGTTATTTTATTCTAATACTTCTGTAATACTGAGGAAATGGCAGCATTTAATTTGATCCTTATGGTTGCATCGCAAACTGCCCTAATAAATTGTTTGTCAGTACACCATTGGTGTCATTAAGATTTAGGCATACTACTTAGCACACATTATGTGGTTTGAAACGCAGCTTAGAATTCTCTCTGAAGGTTTGCACGTGCAGCTTTGAGAGTAATCTGTGCAGCGAAGACCAGTGAACATACTTTACAAACCGTTCTTTCACAAAAAGCTTACAAATTAACATTCTTTACCAAAAAGGACTAAATTCCAAAATCTTACATCCAGCAGCTTTTAGTAGTGCTTCTTGTTGCACCAGATCAGATCACAACATGGAAAAGCTTTAAAAATAAGTAATAAATTAATTCATTAAATTAATGCATTTGGTCTTTTAAAAACAAGAAACTATGTCGGACAATTTGTAAACTAGAATAAAGCATTTATGTTTATTTACTAAATACACTATATGGCCAAAGGTATGTAGACGCCTGAATCACCCCCATGAGTGGGCCTTCCCCAAACTGTTGCCACAAAGTTGGAGGCACACAATTGTCTAGATTGTCTTTGTATGCTTTAGCACTACAATTCCACTTCACTGGAACTAAGGGGCCAAAACCTGTTCCAGGTTTGTGTGGATGAACTCAAGTGAGCTCCACAAGAGTCCTCAAGAGTCATGACTACAAACTTACTGAATACCTTTGGGGATGAAGTGGAACGCACTGCATGCCAGGCCCTCTCATCCACTATCAATACCTGACCTCACTAATGGTCTTCTGACTGAATAAGCAAATCCCCACAGCCACATGCCAAAATATAGTATGAACCTTCTCCAGAAGAGTGGATGCTGTTACAGCACAAACTCTGGAATTGGATGTTCAGCAAGCACATATGATTGTGATGGATAGGTGTCGACATACTTTTGCCTATATAATGTATATACAACCCATTAAAATTAGAATAATTTGACATTGTTAGTTATTTTAGCTGTCTACCTCAGTTCTATCAAAACCTGAAAAACACAAAGACTCAAAAACGATGCTTATACAGTTTTGGAACAGCATCGTATAAATAAATGAGAAAGATGTTAGTGGTTAGGGACCACAAACAGTATAAAAAGTGCTGTAATTTCTACATTGTTCACCCAATTTGGATGTAAATATGCTTAAAGTAAAGCTGGAAGTCTGTACTTATATTCAAGATTTCAACTCCAATATACTTTGGTAGACAACTAAAATAACATTAACTTTGTCAGTGTCCACTTGTTGATTGAAATCAATAGTTTGAAACACTGGGAGCTTTCTAACAGCCCTGATTTCTCCAACCAAACCAGGAAATGAATCAGTTGATTACATAAACATGCCAGTTGAGTAAAAAAAAAAAAAGTGTTTAAAAATAGTTTGTTGGTTTTAAAGAATCACAGCTGATAAATTTCACCACCCACCTCTGAACTATTAAATATTAAAAAGGTTTAACATGAACAGTTATATATTAATGATACAATATCTTGTATACGTATTAGTTTTAGTGCAACCAGTTGCCATCAGACGTCCCTTAATTAATTGAACTGAATCCACCTGTGTGCAAGTGTCATGTGACCTCAGTATAAATACACCTGTTCCTGGAAGAGCCCAGAGTTTGTTAAAGAACATACCTAAACTACAGTAATATGAAGCCCAAGGAGCATCAAAATATGTCCAGCATAGAGTTCTGGAAAAGTATCCATCGGGGTTTAGTTATAAAATCGCTGACCATATTGTCATGACTATGGTTCAATAATGACTCAGCCTAGAGAAGGCCATTCACCAAAACAAAAAACCCCTGAAATTTATGGATTGAAATGGATCTTTCTACTTATTTATCTAAACTGTTCTTATTCACATAGCCATCCTCATCATTAATCATAAGCCAAAATTGAACAGGCTAAACATAACCAGCCTCATTATATTATGAAATTGCTATGCCTTGTACTACTACATTAGAAAAACATCAAGATCCTTCCATGAAATGCAATTTGAAGCTATAACATCAACTGTTCGGTATAATAACTCGCCGAGAAGGAGATTTCTGTGATTGATTCTATTTATTTTTTAATCTAAACCACATTTAAACATTTTTTTGGTCCACATTCAGCAGGTTGCACTGAACTTGTTATCTTGTGAACTTGTTATTTAAGCATGAAACCTATATGTTGCAAGTAAATTTAGTCGGTTTGTTGGTCACATATACAGTAGAGCACAGTGAAATTGTTTTTCCCAGCCTATCAGGACCTGGGGTCAGAGTGCAGGGTCAGCCCTTAACCCTGGAGCAGAGAGTTAAGAGCCTTGCTCTGTGCACAGTGGTATGTGGTGTAAAATTAGCATTCTTGGAATAGAGGCCTGTACACTCTGACAATTTACCATGTCTCCATTGTTGGTTAATTAAACACCGTATTGAATATAAAAATCCATGTTCACTAACTGTTGCTGACTAATATTTGCAGCTCAATTTCAAACACCAATTTAAAAGGGATGTTTTCAAATTTTCAAAAATTTGAAAAAAAAACAAAAAAAACAGCATACATAATGTGTGATCTTTGTATCCAATAACATTATCAGACATTTTTTCAGGTTGATTCAGCTACTACTCGTACATGTTGTCATGTTAACAGGGCTGGAGACGGATGCAAGTGCAGTTTAAGCTTTTATTTGGTTAGAGGCTGCCAGACAAATGCAAATGATAGGCAAAAAGCGTGGTCAAAAACAGGCGTGGGTCTGGCGATCTACAAACAGCCATAAACGAGGCAAGGCAAAGAACAAAATTAGAAACTAGGGACAAGATCAAGAACCGGAAATGAGGAACACAGAACAAAGGCTTGGTAACGCACTGGCGACAACACACAGAGACGCGATACTTTGCCCCGAACAAAGACATATGAGGGGTTTAAATACACAACAAAAGCTAGGGAATGACACAAGACACATTAGGAACAACCAATATATTACAGAGGTGGAAACAGGATAGAAACCAAAACAAAACACATGTGTCAAAAGTAAACACAGTCATTGCAAACCCGGAAGTGCACGCTACTGCGCTTCGGGCAGTTCCGTGCCGGAGCATTCACATGTTATCTCATAATTAACAGAGCAAAGCACCCTGTATCTGAATGTGTGTCAGTGTAAGAATCTGATAGGCCAGATTTTTTCATAAAAGCCTTTAAAACGAGGTAATTGTCAGTGTCCGGGACACTACTTACATAATACAGCCTCCATGTTACGCATCACATTCTGCCCCATTTACATATCAAGCAGAGGTCTGTTTCTACTCAAACAGTCTCTTGGCTTTGGATTATTTAAACAGTCCATGATTGCCAATGCTGATAGTAAGCAGGTGTCAGTGATCTGAGGGTTGAGAGTGTTGAGTTCATGCTGCAAGACACGTAAATAATATTTTTGTTACGGTGGACTTCTACTTGTTAAACTGTCATAATACCATGAATTTTTAATACTATTTCCATCCCAAACCTGATAATGCATATTTTGTTATGTTCTTATTTTTGCACTTACAGTACTACGAAAAAATATTTTCTTCTGTTTCAGAAACTCAAACTAAATCTAAGATAAAACAAAGGCAACCTGAGTAAACACAAAATACAGTATTTAAATGATAATGTTATTTATTGAAGCAAAAAAAAATTATCCAATGCCAACTGGGCCTGTGTGAAAATATATTTGCCCCCACAGTTACTAATTCCCCAAATCTATGAAACTGCATTCATAATGAGTCAGCTTGACACTTAATAATTAACAATTAACACTTAAATAGAACTTTTGCAACAGCATGAAGTTGGTTAAAAGGTGTTACCCAGTAGCACACTATGCCAAAGTTGAACGAAATTCCAGAAATGATGAGGAAGAAGGTGATTGAAATACATCAGTCTGGGAAGGGTTACAGAGCTATTTCAAAGGCTCTGGGACTCCAAAGAACCACAGTGAGACCCGTTATCTCCAAATAGAAAACTCGGCACAGTAGTGAACCTTCCCAGAAGTGACCGACCTTCCAAAATTCCTCCAAGAGCACAGCAAATGCTCATCCAGGAAGTCAAAAAAGAGCCAAGGACAACATCAAAGGAACTACAGGCCTCGTGCATCAGTACAGTTCACTGTTCATGACTCCACTATCAGAAAGACTCTGGGAAAAAATGGCATCCATGGAAGAGTGGCGACGTGAAAAACACTGCTAACCCAGAAGAACATTAAGCCTCATCTGAATTTTGCCAAAACCTTGATGATCCTCAAACCTTTTGGGAGAATGTTCTGTGGACTAATGAGTCGAAAGTTTTGAAGAAAAGGGTCCTGTTAAATCTGCCATAAACCAAACACAGAATTCCACAAAATGAACATCATGCTTGACTATAGGTATGGTGGAGACAGTGTGATGGTGTGGGGATGCTTTGCTGCTTCAGGGCCTGGGCAACTTGCAATAATTGAGGGAAACATGAATTCTGCACTCTACCAGAAAATCCTAGAGGAGAATGTCCGGTCTTCAGTCCATGCGAAGAAAAGAATTTCACTGTGCTATAATGTATACGTGATAAATAAAGACTCATTATCATTATCATAAGTTGAAACTCAAGCGCACCTGGATTATGCAGCAAGACAATGATCCAAAGCATAGAAGTAAGTCCTAGTCCTAGAAGTAAGTGAAAGACTGATCTCCAGTTATCAGAAGTGTTTGGTTACAGTTATTGCTGCTAAAGGTGCCACAACCAGATTTTAAGTTTAAGGGGGCTATTAGTCTTTCACATTAATCACATATTTTTGCTTCAATAAACTAAATAAATAAATAAATAACTGTATTGTGTGTTTACTCAGGTTGCCTTTGTTTTATGTTGTATTAGGTTTGAAGATCTAAAACTATTTGGTATGAGATATACACAAAAACCAAAGAAATCAGGAAATTAGATTATAAAATGGATTTTTCACAGCACTGTACTTACTTATAACCTGCTTATCCACAATATTTTCAGACTCTGTCATTGAGGGATATGGAATATCACGTATGCTCAAATAACAGCCTTCACTACTATGAAGATCTGAAGCACAATACAGCAATTCCATCTCGGCTGGGTTATAATCTTAAAGTTGTAATAGTAACAGACAACCAAACACAAGCTGAGGTAGGTGCAAATGTAATGTTTTTTGTTGTTGTTGATTGTAAAAAAAAAAAAAAAAAAAAAAAAAAAAAAGTAAAACTGGAAGTACAATATATCGCACCAGTAATTACTAATGAGCACACACATAATTGAATGTATGTTTTTAATGTTTGGTTAAAGGTTTGTTCTTAAAATTTATATCTAAAGCCTTGAATATACAGTCTAAACTAATTTTTAAAAGACTGGACATTGCACTTTTTCCCCATATATATTTTTATAATCTTTCACACAGTAATGATTAGGAGTCATATTACCTAACTTGCATGTTATTAGGACACGCAATCTGGAGATGCTACAGCTTGCAGCTGTGTTTAGTGCCAATGTATGTCCTGAAACTCACCAAGACAAAACTTGTATGGTTTTGGTAGTTGTGTGAATTGACGTTGTTCAGGAGCATACTGTATTGTCCCACCAAAGTTTGAGGAGTTTCTATAGAGGCGCTCCACTGCAGTGTGAATGACTTTGTTAATCTAGTTCCTGTATTTACTTTTTTTTTTTTAAATCCGCTCAGTTTTCATTGGATGTTGAGGGGATCCACATATAAAGTCTGATAAAAAAAAAATTAAAAAAAATAATGCACTATATGGCCAGAAATAAAATCAAAAGTAATGATTGTCTTCAGGTGTTTCAGCTATACCCAATGCTAACAGATTCATATAATCAAGCACAAAGACAAACATTAGCAGCAGAATGGGTCGTACTGAAGAGCTCAGTGACATTAAATGTGGCACTGTCATAGCATGCCACCTTTGCCACAAGTCAGTTCATGGAATTTCACCCCTGCTAGCTCCGCCCTCGACAACTGGTAAGTGCCGTTATTGTGAAATGAAAGGATGTAAGAGGAACAGTTGCTCAGGCACGAAGTGATGGACAACTCAAATTCACAGAGTGGTGCCACATAGTGCTAAAGCGCATAGCATAGCAGTATCCTCCTCTGTTGCATCACTCACTACAGAGCGCCAAACTGCCTCTGGAAGCAACATCAGCACAAGAACTGAGCACTGGGATCTTCATAAAATGTGTTTCCATGGCTGAGCAGCTACCCACAAGTCTAAGATCACTATGCACAGTGCCAAGTGTTGGCTGGAGTGGTGTAAAGGAAATGTGTTCTCTGGCATGATGAATCACACTTCACTATCTGGCAGTCCTATGGACGAATCTAGGTTTGGCAGATGCCAAGAGAACTCTACCTATTGGAATGCATAGTGCCAGCAGTAAAGTTTGGTGGAGGAGGGGTACTGGTTTGTTTCAGAGTTAGGGCCCCTTAGATCCTGCAAAGGGTGATGTTAATGCTACAGAATGCATAGACATTTTAAACATCTTTATGCTTCCCACTTTGTGGCAGCAGGTTAGTTAAGGCCCTTTCCTGTTCCAGCATGACTGTGCCCTTGTGCACAAAAGGAGGTCCATACAGGTACAGTTTGAAGAGTTTGGTTTGGAGGAACTCTAGGGACCTGCAGAGAGCTGACCTCAACCCCATTGAACACGTTTGGAATGTTCATTTTGAGCCAGACCTTCTTCTCAGGCACAATGCCATGGTTTCAGAATGGGAAGTCCAACAAGGTCATACAGCTGTGATGGTCAGGTGTCAACATATTTTTGGCCATATAGTGTATGTATGTTTGATACACTCACTCCAGCTAGCCTGAATGTCATCAACAAATTATAATGGTGTTAATGCCTATTTTTAACAAAACAATAAATTCCACAAGTGAGAACTTCAAGACAAGGAACAGCTTAGGCTGTACTTTGAAGATGGATATGAACATTTTGGTCAGTGCATAATCCCATATGTATTTGATACTTTTGAAGACTTAATAATAAAGAATGCCTTAAGTTATTTTTAAGATGCCACTTTGTAACTCACAGGAGCCAGAGGCAGTTGGACGAAAGACTTAAGCTTTTTCAAGAACCAGAGTCTTTAGCATGACTCAGAGTGCAGTCAGACAGGATCATCACGCACAATTCTGATACTCAAAGTCAAAAACAGGCAGGCTAAGCCCTCGAGGAAATACCAGGGCAAACGACTTAAGCATGAAGGCTGTTTCTCAGTACCAAGAATGTAAGGAATTCTGAGAGGAATGTTCTTGCAGTACTATCCTGTAAGAATGCACACGCAGAATCACAAGTACAAAAAGCAAACTGGTCATTTCAAACATACAATTTATTTACTTTTAATACTGGCAACATGCAGTTAAGTTGAAGTTACCATGGGAACAAGCTAACTTAGCTAACCGCCTACTGAAGAAAGCCAAAACATTCGCCTGCATTAGGCATTGTTTGCACAAAATTAGGAAATATTCAATGACATATAGTTTAGTACCAGCCTAATTTTTTTTCAGAATCTAATTTTAGCATATGTATTATTCATTCATCTTTAGTAACATCTTTATCCTGCTGAGGGTTACGGTGGATCCATAGCCTATTCTAGGAACTGTTGTATATAAAATATACATGAAATAAACACGAGGGAGACCTAGTATAAGTAATATGTAATCTTATTGAGAATTCACTGGACTGGTGGACTGTATGAACGGATGTTCACCTAAGACACAACACACAGATAAGCAAGGCGCAGGGGGATAACAATACATGTATTTGATTAAGTGCGGCAGGTCTCAGAGCGTAGGTGGAATACGTCTGCACGCAGGCAGAAGGTCAACTAAGAGACACACACACACACACACACACACACACACAGAGGCCTGGTGTGTATGCAGAAAACAGAAATTAATCTGTTTCATATTCTGTTTCATGAAAAACTATTATAGGGTAATGTACATGCAAGCACAGAAAAAAAAAAAAAAAAAGTAGAAGAAACATAAAATTTAATCATAATGTAGAGATGGTGTGTTTGAAAGTGTCCTTTCTTGACGAAAATCCAGTCAGGAAGCGACACAGACAAGGTCAAGTTATTTTTAAAGAGTGAAACAAAACAAAATATATTTTGGAGCCGGAACTGCACCTGCGTGATAAGGGTCGCTCAACAGTGCCAGTTGATGTACGTAATGGTGTTCCGGGATAGCTAACTCTAAACATATTGATGTCTGGGTCATCCTGACCCTAAGAGAACTGTATAAATAGAAGAGCTTCAGCTCTGTTTTTTTGGATAATCCTTGGGACTTCTCAACTGTGTGATCTCATGCAACAATAAATTTGGACCCTTGCCTCTCCTCACTCACGGGCCCGGTGTCTTACTTTCGTCCTTCAACTGGTTAATGTATGTGAGTATCTGTTTATATGTTAAATATTAATTGTCTTTGGGTAATAGGCAAATTTTGATACAACAGAACGCTTGGGGAGAGGCGGGGACACACCCTTAATAGGATGCAAGTCCATAATAGGGCACCATGTGCACACACATCCACACACTCATTTGCACATAGGTGCAATTTAACATAGCTAATCTACATGGCATGTTTTTGGGAGGTAGCGGTTTGCAAAGAACTGTTTAATTTCATTCCCGCCCACTCCTGAAGGAATTCTGACCAATCCTGCCCATTCTTTCGTTCACTCTTGACCAATCCCACCCATTTCCACAGACAGTTTGTCCAATCCCACACGTTATTATTGTGTGCACCTGACCATAATATTTTCTGACAAACTTAGTTGGCCCTGTTTCTCAAAATATGAAGAAATCAGTCATTTCACCCACTGTGATTCTTCTTGCAGCAGTTCAGGGTAGTGATGATGAATGAATGAAAATAGTAAATGCATCACCCAGTGCTGCTCGAACACCATATATACTCACCATCCACCTTATTAGGAACACCTGGACACACACACAGATATCTATTCAGCCAATCATGTGACAGAAGCGCAATGCGAAAAATCATGCCGATACAAATCAAGAGCTTCAGTTAAATTTCACTTCAAACACCAGAATGAAGAGAAATTGTGATCTCCGAGAGTGACTCTGTGAGTCTGAACTTTGATCGTGGAGTGGTTGTTGGCACCAGATGGGCTGGTTTGAGTATTTCAGATACTACTGATTTCTAGGGAGTTTCACACAAAATAGTCTCTAGTGTTTACACAGAATGGTGCAAAAAAAAAAAACATTGAGTGAATGACAGTTCTGTGGGTGAAAACGCCTTGTTGATTGGAGAAGTCAGAGGAAAGTGGCCAGATTGGTTTGAGCTGCTAGAAAGGATATAGAAACTCAAATAATCACTATTTACAACCGTGGTGAGCAGAGAAGCATCTCATCATGCACAAAGCATCAACATTAAGGTGGATGAGCTACAATAGCAGAAGGCCACATTGGGAATCTGAGGCACAGGCTCATCAAAACTGGACAGTTTTGATGATCACTTGAAATCACTTTGTTTTTTTCCAGCATGATTTTATGCATTCACTCTACTGCCACGTGATTTGGATAACTGCAGCAAATGTACAACTGTTTCTAATAAAATGGACGGTGAATGTATGCTCTCATGTTAAAGAATCTGGCTTGTCTTTGTCCGATGAGCTTCATATCTGACCTCCAGGTTCCTATGAATTTTTGCTGGGTCCTGCAGGATCCCAATCCCGATACACACCTCAAGTGGGAGGAAACGGGACAACCTGGATGAAACCCTACAGACACAAGGACAATTCATAGATTAGTTCAAATATTAAAAACTGAAAAACTTATTGTTAATTCTGGTTTATTCCTACAGGATTCCGCACCAATAAAATCGATCAATAAACGGACAATAATAATCTGGGATATTCCAGCCACTAATGGCCTGATCCATATCATTGAAGGACCCCTAAAAGCGCCTCCTATCGTTGTGAGTATTCTTTAAAAATGACTTTTGTCTATGACCTTCTATTCCAGTTTTAGTTGAATGTCCATGCACTACAGTACAGTTATTCATTATGCAGATTCATGATAAGTAAGTGACACAGAATCCAATTCAAGCCCATAGCTGAGCAGTTAAAGGTTAATGGTTAAGGGCTATTGGTACACTACTTTTACTTTAAATGGTAAGTTCTCATTAACATAGAAGACTGGTGGTTTTAAAAAGGTTTGGAATAAAAGAATCAAATTTTAACACATGGTTTTTAGAGGGAACAGTAACGAAGACATTATTGGAATTTCTCTTCATTTATTACATTATCTTGGTTATTTATGGAGCCCATTTATAGGAATGGAAATGAATTGGTATTGCTCTGAGCTGAAGGTTTTTGTGTGGCTGTGTATATGTCTTGATTATTTCCAGGTGACCCCTCCAACTCCTTCAAGTGTCTACTCGCAGTCCAGCGCACCCACTGTGACCGCTATTTTGACTGTTATTTTTATTGGAGGCATTATTGCTGGTGTGGCATATTATTTCCTGAAACATAAGAATGATGCCTTTCGCTTCCAATATTTTAAGGTGAATGTGTTTCCATAAATGAATGAAGTAGATTTAAGTATGTTTATAAAAACAGTCTGAAGTAGTTTTGTGGGAAGACGAGATGAATTTTGTTGGTTCAGTGGGTGTTTATGCCATGCATATTTAAGGTTCATAAATATTTTAACAACTCTGTGTATATATTTAAGGAAAAGTGTAGCTACAAAAACATGCAGCTATCTTAAGGTAATATGGGATATACTGTTTCAGGATCTATAAGTTCTATCTCTGTAAATAATAATAATATAAATATTAATGATAATGCCGGTATTAATAATAATGCCTTAAGGATTCTTGACACAGGATAGTTTTGTGTGTAAACCGTGCATATCCAGTATGCATTTCTACACAAACAAGTTCAAGTTCTTCTTATGCAGAAGGATGCATGTATTTTTAACCAGTCCTGACCATGCTGATGCAGAAATCCAACACTTGTGATATGTGTCAATTTCTACTGCGTACTGATGGTTTTGCACACAGAACTAGAGCTTATTCTGTGCATGCTTTGATAAATGAGACCCCTGGTGTTTACACTAGTTAATTTCATACGTGTTAAGTATCAGATTTCCATCAGGATAGGCATTATGCACATGGGATGCATTTAAACCATTTTAAAAAAACAGCAGGAGGTCTGACATGGGGCCAGTTAAACAGATGTTATGCATGTGCGTGTATACATATAAATATATACAAACATATATATATTCACACAGTATTTCTCTCTTCAAGTCACATTTTTCAACCAAAACCCCTCCCGATACATTGTCATTAATGGAACGTGGTAATCATGGAAGACATGTAAAACTGTTTTGAATAAGCAAAATATTTATTAGCAAGACACTAGACAGACACTGTAGGAGTATTTGCTACAGCTGAACCCAGGCTCATTGCGGTATTGAACATCTCTAACGATCAACTACCACTTCTACTAAATTTAAACGAGATGTAAATTCAACAGTCTTAATGCAGACAGTAGTGTATATTTTGCATAAAATAACTGGAACTGAAATAAGGACCAACACTTAAATTTTTTGACTATCTCTTTAGTGATGCATTCAATCAAACTAACCAGAATCACATTTGACTACAAGTGAAAATCCATATGATTAAAGTCAGATAGAAGTTACATGAAAAGTCTTGGCATAAATAGGCTTTCATTCATTTACAGATGTGTACTTGGAAACCTCAAGTACAACCACTATATTAGTGTACATAAAAATATTAGTTTTCTTTCTTTATGCTAGATGCCTTTCATGAGGTGTGGGGCCAACATCTGATGAGAGAAATCCAAAGGCTAAAATCAATATAAAAACCATGGCTTATATTATAACCTTAAGGTTTATCAGTAAATTAGGCCATTACAAAAGTTTTTTTTTAAAAGATCTTTGACATCTTTCCGTTTCATCCATGAGCTTTATTAGGAAAAGGTGGTCAGGACTGTAGGACTCTTATTTGATTGCATTTCAACTGGTTATTGTGCACTTACTATTAACAGAATGATGATGAAGATGGGACCTCAACTAAGGCCAGTGCCAATCCTGATATTGTGTCAATCCCGAACCCTTTATACAGCGGCTACAGGGCATTCGCTGAGCCATTTGGGGTATCTGCTCACACATCTTTGCTCAGCATGGACTATTTTACATATAATATAAAACACCTGATTTGTATGAAACATGAAGTTGATTATCGGTAACCCTCAGGCATTTCTCTCTTTGTTTTAGGAAGGAGAACAATGTGAATCACCTGCCTCGGTTGCAGAAAACATACCAAACCTCCTGGACTAGCACCCAGAAGTTCCATTTTTTAAAACCATTCAAAATTTTGCACATTTTTTCTACAAGCATGTTGGTATCTGTTACATAAGCCTTAACTTTTTCCCTTCAGCCTTGATCATTAATTAAAACTCCAAAAGCAAAAACAGAAAAAGCTTGCAGATTTAGAACTGTACCATTATGTTACATTTAATATGTTGTGTTTATCCAAACCGAATGAGGCAGAATACAATCCCAGAACAGAGCTGAGTAGTTGATAGTCAACGTTCTTACTCAAGGGCTCAAAAGAGTTTCTTAGTCAGCCATTTTCCACCAACTTGTCCATTGTCAGTTCTCAACCAGTAAAACTGGTTTGAATCCAGAACTAAAAAACCTGCTCTTTCTAATTATCATTGATTCAACAGCTTGGGGAGGTCTCATTTCCTTGTCATGAAATGTAATTGACATGTTAAGAGATGTCACATTGTAATAAATCAGTGGTTTGTTGAAGAAACTGGGAACAGAATGAAAGCTACACTGCTAATATCAATGTTAGCAAAATTATATTCAGAATGAATAGCAAAGTTCATCTCTTATCTGATTGTAATTATTGTCTATAGTGATGCCTCTGTGCTGTTTCCAGTAGGAATGTAGCCCACTTCTTAAAGTGGTTTGCTGGTTCCCAGATCTAATACTAGAACATGCTGGAGGAAAGGTCTATAGCAAGACAGGGATTTGGACTGCCTCTGATCATTAGTGCCAATCCATATTACTAGAATAGACAATTAAATTTTGAATTTACTGCACCATTTGATATGGAGGGTGTCATACTTTCTCCAGTAATACTGTGTATAAATAGGAACACAGTCTGCTATACTGCATATGTATGCCAAATTTAATACAAACTGCTTTAGTGGCTACAATGATAATTTAGCCAGAAATACAGTTAAACCCATTGCTATTATTATATGAACAAAAACTTGTTCATATAATAATGACCCCCCCCCCCCCCCCCCCCCCCCCCTGCTTCCCCTACAAAATTACCCAGAATTTGTTGCTCAGGTTAACTTTGGAGCTAATCCCACTGGTTTGATGATGGTGCAGTTTCAGCTGCTCCTGACTGGCAATGTTAATGATCACCATTTGGCCATGTGTTACTTTATAACACTAACAGATTGCTGTCTGGAAAACTTGGCTGATCGGAAATGTCACACTCCAGCTGTAATTTGAGAGTTAGCAGATTAGTTTGCCTGCTTGCATATTCATTAGCATGTATCAGAGATAAGGCTTTGGCCTTGAAGAAAGAGGTTTTTCATTATTTTCAAAATAAGATGTGGACAAAAATGAAAACAGACTCAGGCATACTTGGACTTGTATCTTGTAGGACTTATATAATTTACAGTGGTACAGTATATTTGCTTCATAACTGATCTTTGTGTAAACCCTCTAATAAAATGATAGCTCAGCTGTTAAGGCTAGCATCTGCAATGTCACTAGATTCTTAGCACTGCCAGAGAACCACGGTTGGGTTCTAAACCCTTAACTGCTCAGCTTTGTCCCTGAATAGGATTCTGCCTAATTTGTGAGTTATTATGTATATAATAAAATCTTCAAATGTCTGCAAAATGTCTCTTAAGCCAAAAAAGGAGAGGGACAACAACATATACACCTGGTGGTTTCAGATGACCTGATTATCAAGATGATGTCTGGACAGAAATTATCCACATAAGAATGCAAGTGTAAATGCACCCAAAATATATTTTAAACAGATTTAAACCTGATCACTGAAACCACTTTTATTTTAGCCTGATATTGCACAGGTGTAATACATTCATCTGTTTGAAACACGTCTGATAAATAAAAAAGTGCATTACATCATAAGTCATGGCCTACATGTCCTTCATGTCCTTCATGTCCACTGTACAATGTAAATCATGGAAAGTTGGTGTACACCCAGAAAGTTTTATTAATGGTCTGGACAAATAACTGCTTTCCAGAATAAACAGAAAAAAAAGATAATAAAATAAACAGATAGCATACATGAATGCAATACCAAAGGGAAATTCAAAATATGAAATTATCTGACACCAAAGCTAAGGGAAAAGCATAATTTTTTCAGTCATCCACCATAGTTTGCGAAGAAAAACTCAGGAAGTAAAATTAGCATATTAAATGTGATACAGCAACCAGATTTAGTCTGGCTAACAGGAAATGCATTTGACTACAAGGGCAAATGCTTGAAATCCTATCAAGATCTAATAAAGAAACAAGACACCTGAAACAACTGAGTGTAAATGGTTTCATTGAATCTTTGATGAACAAGCCTACATGCTTTGTGTGTTTTGCATGAACTGTTACTATTCAGTATAAATTTCATGTCATCACTCAAAATCAAATCAGAAATTCAAAAGAAAAGTGAGTTTACACTAACCTTACATTCTTGATTTACTCATTGAATTTTGCAGCATGTATATAATGATGTATATAACCATATTATTCTCTTCTGGCTGCAGCCTAAATGCTGAAAGCATGCATAAATGAAAAATGTGAAATTAGCACATCCTAATAGGCACAATATAATTTGCATAATCTTGATTGAGGTTTATTAGATTTCATATCTTGATAGTATCCTAAGAGTAATGTTCCATTTATCCATTTACTGATGGACTGTTCTTGAGCAAAACATCTGAGTAATTGGAACACTCTTTCTTGGATTTAGGTTTAATACAAAGCACATTTGGCGGAAAGAGGGAAAACACTTCTGAGAAAAAGTGGGTTCTTGTCCAAAGCTCAAAATCAATGAATTGTGAAGAAGATTACATGCAGGCAGCATGAGGGAAGGTGGATAGAAAGAGATGCACTCTTTCCTCAAACCCATTCTCTTTTATTGATCTTCAATGTCTGAAGGCCAACTTTCAGCGGGGTTAATTATCTTCCATGTGATTTCCATTTTTGCATTTCTTAGTAGTACTGTAGTTTCTGTAGTGTACTCCATCACAGCGTGGTTTCCTGTAAATCCCTGTCTTCTTTAGACAACCACAGTATACAAAATTAAATATATTATTGTTAAACCATAAAATAAAATGTTCTATAAATTCTTTTATTCCGTGGCCATCTGTTAATCAGCCATAGTGAGCAAGATCAGTTGTATCATTTGCTTAATAGCCCCTTTCAAAAGTTACCAACTTTAAGGAATATTTGCAGTCTGTCTGAGTTAATAGGACAACAAACTAACACTGGTCTACAGTGTCCTCCACTAATATTGGCACACCTGGTAAGTAAATATGAGTTTAGAAGGCTGTGAAAAATATCTTTATTGTTTAATCAATAAACACATCTTTTAATCTTTTGTTTAAAAAAAATAAATACTCTGCTCTCATGGATATCAAACAATTGCAAACAAAACACAGGTTTATAAAAAAATATATCTTAAATATAGGTGTGCAACAATTATTGACACCCTTTTAGTTAATATTTTGTGCTACCTCTCTTTGCCAAGATAACAGCTCTGAGTCTTCTCAGATTTTATGGTAATTTTCCATATGGCTACCTCTCTGTGTGTGCCAAAACCACCTCTGGTGTTTATTGCCAAAAAACTCTATTTTGGTTTCATCTGACCATAGAACCCGATCCCATTTGAAGTTCCAGTAGTGTCTGGCAACCTGAAGATGCTCGAGTTTGTTTTTCAATGAGAGTAGAGGCTTTTTTCTTGAGACCCTTCCAAACAACTTGTGGTGATATAGGTGACTTCAGATTGTAGTTTTGGAGACTTTCTGACCCCAAGACGTAACTAACTTCTGCGATTCTACAGCTGTGATCCTTGGAGATTTTTTGGCCACTCGAACTATCACAGTGCGTTGAGACAATATGGACACACGTCCAATTCCAGGTTGATTCATAACATTTCCAGTTGACTGGAACTTCTTAATTATTGCTGTGATGGTGGAAATGGACATTTTCAACGCTTGTGCTATTTTCTTATAGCCACTTCCCATATTTTGAAGCTCAACAACCTTTTTCCGCACATCACAGCTATATTCCTTGGTCTTACCCATTGTTATGAATGACTAAGGGAATCTGGCCTATGTATTACCTCATATTTATACCCCTGTGAAACAGGAGGTCATGGTTGATCTTTTTCCTGTTCCAAGTCAACCAAGTATACTAAAATAGATGTGTACGTCTAATATATTTTTCTCATATGAATTCATAGGGGTACCAATAATTGTTGCACAGCTATATTTAACAAAGATTCATTTTTTAATCAACCTGTGTTGTGTTTGCAATTGTTTGATATCCATGAGAGCAGAGTATTTTTGTGAATGTTTTGAACAAAAGATCAAAAGGTAAACAATAAATACAATTTTTCACAGCCTTGTTTGCTCATATTCACCAAGGATGGCAATATTAGTGGCGGGAACTGTAAATGCAGACACCTTCAGAATACTAGACAAGGTTAGCTAACCACTGTTTCTGCAAAAAGGCCTATATTGCATATATTCAAATTCAAATGCTAAATAGAAATTGCTAATGCAAAACATGTATTAGCAGTTGGTTTGCCAGCAACTGTACGTTGCTGTGCACAGAAATGGAATTGCAACTGCATTTGATTTATTGCACAATTGATATCTTTGAAAATGCAGTCAGCACCCTTTGCAAGCAGTACCTGCAGTGGCCCAATTTTGACAAGTTACACAGAACAATAAGGAGACCAGAGATGAACTCATCATGTTTTGTGACAGTGGCTCACTGCAAATCATGTGAATTGCCTACTGAAATCTGATTATCTGATGGAGGCCATGTTTTTACAGTAACCCATTCATCATTATTAATCCACTAACAGATTAGCACACTGATGCAGTATACCATATTTCACCTCAATCAGACTTCCTGATTGATTCATGGATATTTGAGATTAACCCTGCCCCCTTTGGGAGACCACACTGCAATCTTAGCATATGCCCTCAGAATCCTTTCAAGTTTAGCGATTCAAGTTTAGTGCAAATCCATTTAATATTTTATAGCTGTTGAGTAACAGCTTTTGGAGTAAATTAAGCTCTGTCCTTCTAGAATTGATTGGTATGTAGCATCCATATTTGTTTCAAAATTTCAGCAAGTTTTTGACAATTATTACACCAATTCTATGAATATACAGTAAGCTCCATAGGTATTTGGACAGGGGCACAATTTTTGCCTCTGTACTCCACCACATTGGATTTGAAATGAAGCTATCAAGATGTGATTGAAGTGTAGCTTTTCAGCTTTAATTCAAGGTATTTGCTTTAACTGTTTAGTAATTACAGCCGTTTTTTGCAGAGCCCCTCCATTTTCACAGACTCAAAAGTAAATGTAAGGATTATTTAAATACTTGGATGCAAATCCTTTACAGTCAATGACTGCCTGAAATCTGAAACCCATGGACATAACCAAATGTTGAGTTTCCTCCCTTCAGATGCTTTGCCAGGCTTTTACTGCAGCCGCCATCAGCTGCTAGTTTGTGGGTCGTTCTGGTTTCAGTTTTGACTTCACTAAGTAAAAAGCATGCTCAATTGGGTAGAAGTCAGATGACTGACTTGGCCATTTAATAACATTACATTTCTTCACCTCAAGAAGCTCTTGGATTCCTTTCACGGTATGTTTTGGGTCATTATCCATCTGTACTGTGGAAGCACTGTCCTACTGCATTAGCAGCATTTGACTGAATCTGAGTAGAAAGTATAGCTCAATTCAGAAAGTATACAATTCAGAATTCATATTACTACTTTTATCAACATTCACATAATCAAAACTAGTGACCCAGTTCCATTGGCAGCCATAAATGCCCATGCCATAACACTTCCTCCACCATGTTTGAAAGATGAAGTGGTATGCTTTGGCTCATGAGACCTTCCTTTCCTTTTCCAATGTCTTCTCTCCCCATCATACTGGTACAAGTTAATCTTGGTTTCATCTCTCCAAAGAATCTTGTTCCAGAACTGGGCAGCTTTTTTCTTTTAGATGCTTTCTAGCTAAGTCTAATCTACCCTATCTTTTCAGAGGTACAACCTTTGTTTTTACATTCATGAAGGTATCTCTTGATTGTAGACTTTAACACTGATACACTTATGAGAGTGTTCTTGAAAGGAGTTTTTCTTCACCAAGGAAAGAATTCTGCTATCATCCACTTTAGTTGTCTTCTGTGGTATTCCAGGCCTTTCGGTGTTGCTGAGCTTGCCAGTGCATTCCTTCTTTTTAAGAATGTCCCAAATTGTTGATTTGGCCACTCCTAAAGTTTCTGCTATCTCTCTGATAGGTCTGTTTTGTTTTTCTGCTTAATGATGGCATCTTTGGACCTTTTTGAACCTTTGACACCTCTTTAGACCACATGTTGATCACCAAATGCAAACTCAACACTTAGAACCTACTCCAGACCTTTTAATGCAATATTTTTGTTAAACCTTTGCTCAGGTTTATCAATGCACCCAATCATGTTTTACAGTAAATTAGGCTCCACCCCACTAGAACTGATTGGCATGTGATAGCTATATTGTTATAAATGTCAGTGTGTTTATATATATATATATATATATATATATATATATATATATATATATATATATATATATATATATATATATATATATATAATATAATGATGATCATGCTCTACTGAATTTTGTTAAGATATAGCAAAATTCCTAGGAATAGATTTCTAGGTTTCTTATATTATGCAATTTAGCTAAACATGTAAGTGGGTGGAGCTAAATGACAGAGGTGAAGGAATCAAGAGGAAATGAATTTTCGCTCCACCATCGGGCGGCTCAGACAAATCTGACTTGTTTGAGTAGCAGGAGGGAGTACTAATTTTATGTCTTTGATGATTCATTTTAGGAGAAAAAAGAAATAAAAGAAAACCTCAAGCAAAAACAGTAGGCTTTTAGCACTTTTGGTGCTTGGACCCCTAATAATGTTGTCATTCTGACATCAAAAATAAAATATTTGATGTTCAAATTGTAATGCAGACTTTTATCTGCATTCCAGAACTTTACCTCTCCCTTAATTTGTAACTTTTCCTGTAAACACTTTTTGATGGTATCAAATGATACCATATGATATTTATTTTTATTAATAATTTTTCATGATTTTCCAGCCTTTGGATGCAAAAAAGACACATTTTGCCTTTGACCTATATAAGTATTCATTCCTAGAATGTCAAACAATATGTTTAATTTTCTCTAAATCAGTCCTGTATAATCTGTTGCTTCTTTCTCTTTCTCAATTTGTACTAGGCAGATTCTGCCTGGTGTTTGCCTGGTCTTAGATTTCCCTTTGTAACTTAATGAGCATGCTTTAAATACCCGAGTCATTCCAGGCAGATGCTGTCTTACCTTTTTTTTTTTTTTTTTTTTTTGTGAATTGTCTTGGCAGCTATTACTATAGAGGCCATCATTTTAGAGCATGACTGCAGGTTAGATTCATACGTTAGATGTCTTTTTATACAGAGTTACTTCTACCAACTTTTAATTCTTACTTGCATTGTTTTTATGTTCTCGAAACATGACTTCGTTCAGATTGCAGAAAAATTGTTAATTTACAAATGCAGTTTATAGGGCAGGTTGATCACAATAATAGCTTGTTAAATAAACGCTGCCTTAATATGCCTTACAGTCCACTCCAAAAGTATTGGAATGGCAAAGCCAATTTTTTTGTTTTCACTACACACTAAAGTCATTTGGGTTTGAGATCAAAGATTATTACGAGACAATAGATTAGAATTTTGCAGCAGTGGTAGTCCATTGGTTAAGTTCAAATCCCAGCACTGCCAAACTGTCACTGTTGGGCCCTTGAGCGAGGCCCAACCCTCCTTAACCCTCAACTGCTCAGATGCATAAATTAGATAAATGTAAGTTGGTCTGGATAAGGGCATCTGCCAAATGCCATAAAATGTAAATGTAGAATTTCAGCTTTCATTTCCTGATATTTACATCTAAATGTGTTCAACAACTTAGAACATGGCACCTTTTGTTTGAACCCAACCATTTTTCAAGTGATCAAAACGACTGGAACATGTGATTGACAGGTGTTTCTTGTTGCCCAGATGTGCCCTGTTAGATTGATTGTTTAAACAATGAATAGCTCTGACTGTCTACTCTAGGTTTGTGCAGCCTTTGAAGACTGCAGTTGTTGTTAAAAAGGATAAACCAACATGAAGACCAGAGAGCTGTCTATGGTAGAAAATCAAGCCATTTTGAAGCAAGAAAAGGGGGGAAATCAATCCGAGCCATTGCACAAGCATTAGGCATAGTCAATCCACCGTTCGAAGTAAACTTCAAGAGCAGAAATATAGAGGCCACACCACAAGATGCAAACCACTCATCAGCAGATTGGAATTTGCAAAGAAATACAGAGGTGAGCCACAAAAGTTCGCAAACCAAGATTAACCCCTACCAATGTGATGGATAGCCCAAAGTGTGGAGAAAGAAAGGGTCTGCTCATGATCCAAAACATACAAGCTCATCAGTCATGCATGGTGGAAATAGTGTGATGGCTTGGGCTTGCATGGCTGCTTGTGGAACAGGTTCACTAATCTTTATTGATGATGTTATTCATGACGGTAGCAGCAGAATGAATTCAGAAGTCGACAGAAACATTCTGTCTGCCAATATACAGAGAAATGCATCCAATCTAATTGGGAGGAACTTCATCATGCAGCAAAACAATGACCCAAAACACACTGCCAACTCAAAAAAGGACTTCATCAGGGGGGAAAAAAAGACTGGCCAAGTTAATCAGCAGACATTAACTCAGTTGAGCATACATTTCACCTCCTGAAGAGGAGAATGAAGGGAGAAGCTATGGAATTAAATCAGTGCCAAAAGTATTGAACGTAACTTTTCAAGAAACAAATAAATATATATAATGAGAAAGAAGAGAAACACTCTAAAACTCAGTGGCAAAAATTTAAAATGGCCTTCAAATAAACAGCATTCTTTGTTGAGTTTTCTAAGTTTCCTTTTTGCTGATCTTGGTTTAAGAATTCGCTGCCAGAGTTTTTCGTTTATGCTTTCAAACTTTTGTTTAATCTTGTACACATTCTGCCACAAATAAGAGCTTTATTGTAGCTCACATGGATAGGAAGAGACCATCTGATGGACATGTAAAATGACCAACCACAGATTGTTACATAATGTATGGGGAAGGTAAATAATAATACCATAATAACTAACAATTAACACTGAAGTTTATTCTTTAATACAGAGAATATTACTGGCACTTTGTTGTTAATAGGCGACACAACACAATGTTTACATTTACTTACAAATAAAATAAAATAATTCAATAAGTTTCAGTGCATGCAGAGGAATTTATTTTATGTTCTGAATACAACAGTCTGATTGTTTTCCTCAACATCGTGTTTAAGGGAGCAGCAAGAGAAAAAGTTCCTATCTTAACTTATTTATTATTATTTCCATGATTCATTAACTGTGGATAATAATAATAATAATAATAATAATAATAATAAATAAATAAATAAATAAATAAATAATCATTGCATGTATTATTATTGGCCTATCGGAAGTATCAAGTTCATATCAGTTATTCAAGTTCGACACACTCATCCTTATTGTCCATGATGGAGTGACTGATTCTGGTAATGAGAAAAACAATTACTCATGGCATTATTTGTGAAAGTTCATGTGCCATAAGGAATAAAAAAATAAATCTTACATCTTTATATGTAATGTTTTCAAACCAAAGATTAAAAGACATCGTCCAATACTTCGATTATAATATCCAAGACATCCAAGAGTTCAAGCACAAATTTAAGGACGCATATAGAGGTGAATGCGATTGGCATTTTAAATCTACAAGTAGCCTAATATGCACATTATAATATGACTGGATACACAGTGCTTAATAATAACTTTTTTATTACCATTTTAAGGCAACAGAAATATAAACATTATGTATTTTAAACATAAGAGCAATATTTTATATATCTATACACTACCAAGAACCTGCAGGCAGCCCTGTGTTCATGCCAACATGAATTTTCGCAACTCCAAATTGCTATACAATACATTGTTCGCTAGTAGGCGTTACTGACTTGAATTTACTGCTGGTTGTCATGGTTTCTCCAGTGTCTTGGTATAGTGGCTGTCTTCATGTGCATGAAGTTTCTTTCTGTGTGGATAGATAAATATACACAAATAATTTTAACACTCAGCACACCTGTTTTGATTTCTTTACTTGGCACTTACACAGTATTTAATGTTAGGCAGCTTAATTTTACACCCCATTTCAAGTTGTTGATTAAAACAGTCAACCATGCTCCCTAAGGTTTCAGGGATACACATCAATTTAACCAGACCAAGGAGCAGGCTGGCCTAAAATAGCCATTTTCACTGACTGTATGCTGGGAACCTTCATCCATTACAAATAGGAAATAGGAAATCGAGACATCCAGTAAAAGAAATTCATCAGGTACAGACACAGAAAAAAGTAATACCTTTGTGACACCTCTTAAGCATTGCTAGGGAGCCAAATTACTGTCCTATAAATAGGATGTTAAATGAGTATCAGACTGGAAATGGAATTTCATGTGTGGATGCTGTTGGTTAAAGCTGGTGAATTTCTATGGAACAAAGGCTTGAGATACATAAGGCTTTAAGACCCAGCAGCAGACAAGACGCCAATAAAATCTGTTCAGCAGTGCTCTAGGGTTCTCACCCACAAATCCCATCCCCCAGTTCTTCTGCTTTTTTCCCCTCAAAGCACTGCAAAATCCCAAATGAATCAATACTTCTGAGCCAAATATTAAATCAGCAATTCAAACAGCTTATGGTTTACACAAGTACACTACAATCACACTGTTTACAGTCCAGTGGATGATTAATGATGTGTGATGAAAACAACAAAAATGGTGTAAAGCATTTATATGGTGTGCAAACAACAAGCAAAGCACTAGCACTACTTAAGGTGATGCCTTCACTGCAATTTTCTCCTGTAGCTGAATGACAAAACAGTAGCATTGCCACATGGGGGAAAAATGAACTACTTGCACCACTGACATTATAATGGACGAACCAGAAGCAGAATTGACATCTTGGTTATAATGCTGAAGTGTTTGTGCATGTAGCCCACTCTTCCAACCAATCCTATGACATTTCTCCAATTCTGTACTCTCACAGCTTCCTTATACAACAGTTCATATACAACAGTGTTCTTGTTCAGTGATCAGTTATCTTTTCCTGGATTTTATTACAATAGTAAAGTATATATTTTATATAATGGATGGTTTCATTTCTAAAATATGACTGGCTCTGTTTGAAGTTACTGTAAAATTCATTATATACACAAACCTGTGACAGCATCACAATAAATGAGCTATGTATTAATGGATCAGGATTTAAACCAATAAAACCATTACATTTGAGACATTGTTCTCTCCATAGAATATCCTAATCTTTGCCATGTTAGGCAAATCTTTGCCATGAATGTTGCTTAGCAACCAAAGCTTACAAAGCAACCAAAGCCGCCAGTGGGGCAGAAGAATGGTTTCTTGAGAATATTATTTATAATAAATGTACTTATTTATTGAAAACTGGATTATAATATTCTTTTTTTTATGTATCATTTGGGTGTAGGACCATATTCACCAAATAACTGACACTCCTGTGTGCACACGTTTGTTCAGGATTTACTACCCATTTTTGTCATATTTGCTATAAAACATACCAGTTTTCCTAAGCTGGCTTTGTTATTTGTAATGCCAATTACAAAGTAGTATGAAGCTTTCTTTTTCCAAAAACTAATTTTGCAAGGTTTGCCCCCTTTAGCAGATATAACTTGCAGTCATTTTGCATAACTGTGCACCAGGCTGGCTGGGATTTCTGAACACTCTTCCATGCAATATTCTTTCAGTTGCAAGATATTTGAGGGTTTTCTTGCATGTACTGCCCATTTCAAATCCCCCCACAATATTTCAGTGGGATTCAAATCCGGGCTTTGATTAGGCCATTCCATAACCCTTCATTTCTTCTTTGTGAGCCATTCCTTGATGGATTTGCTAGTGTGCTTAGGATCGTTATCCTGTTGAAAGGTCCACTTTCTGTTCAACTTCAACTTTTGGACAGATGGCCTCAAATTATCTTCAAGCACTCCTTGATATGATGCAGAATTCATAGTTGAATCAATGAAGGAAAGCTGTCCAGTCCCTGAGGAAGTGAAACAATCCCAAACTGTAACATTTCCACCACCGTGCTTCACAGTTGGTGCTTCTTCTGCTTCTTCACCCTTCCTACTTCCACAATCATTAACAAAGTAATTACCTTTATAAAAGCAGAACTTTTGGCAGTTTAGTGTTCTGGAGCACTCAGGTGTGTGTCTACATCATGACAAGAAGCCATGACCTCAGAGAAGCAACTGTTGCTGCTAATCAATCTGGGAATGGTTACAAGGTCATCTCCAAGCAATTTGAAATTCACTATTCTACAGTGAGAAGGCTTGTTTACAAATGGAAAACCTTCAAGATAGTCACCAATCTTCCCAGGAGTGGGTGTCTCAGCAAATTCAAAAGCCACATCATGTGACCTACAGACCTCTGTAAGCACATTAAATGTTTATGTTCATGACAGCACAATCAGAAAAAGACTGAACAAGTATGGCTTTCCTGGAAGGGTGCCTAGGAAAAACCTCCTTCTCTCCAAAAATAATATGGCAGCATGACTTAGATTTGTAAAACTGCATCTGAACAAACCACAACAGTTCTGGAACAACATCCATCGGACTGATGAGACCAAGGTGGAGATGTTTAGTGATACAAACACAGCATATCACCAAAAACATCTCATACCAACTGTCGAACAAGGTGTCGAAGGAGTGATGATTTGGGCTTGTTTTGCAGACACAGAATCTGGGAAACTTGTAGTCATTGAGACAATGATGAACTCTTTATACTAGAATATTCTTGAGACAAATGTGAGGGCATCTGTCCAGCAGCTTAAGCTGGGCCAAAATTGGGTTATGCAACAGGACAATAATCCCAAGCACACAAACTGACATCTGAATGGCTATAAAGAAGACAAAAATGAAGGTATTGGAATGGCTAAGTCAAAGATCAGACCTCAACTCCATTGAGATGCTGTGATCTTAAGAGAGATATGCATAAACGAATGCCTTCAAACATCAATGAATTGAAGCAATGTTGTGAATAAGAATTGGTCAAAATTTCTCCTAAACAATATAAAGACTGATAAACTGCTACAGAAAAAAATACGTTTTTTCACAGTTCTTGATGATTAACTAATCTTGTACCTAATTTCTTTAGGAACACCTGGCTGCTAATTACTCTCTTAATGAAGGGGGTTCTACAAGTTACTGAATTATAGGGTGTGCTTATTTTTCCTACCTGGTTTCTGAAGGTTAGTTTACTTTTTGGGAAAAATGACTACATGTTGAAATAATTAGTTGTTCTGTTGCCACCTTAGATTATTTGTTTGTTTATAGATGTTAATTATTGTTATTTTTATTTAGGCCCTGATAAATAAAAACCGAATTGAAGGAGGGTGTACTTTTCTTTTTCCCTTGACTGTACTTGTTTAAAATTCACTTTATATAAACAGTGTACTTAGAACACATCTAGAATAGTATAAGATGTCTCAGATTAATGTTTGAATTTAGCAAACCTCTTGAACATTAGTATATTAGTAATATTAGTTCACATCTGTGTACATTATTAGTTCATTATTATTTCATTCTTTAGGTCGGGGTTGATGTGGATCCAGAGACTATCCTGGGAACGCAAGTTGCAAGGCAGGAATACACTCTGGATGAGACAACAATCTCAGGTACCATGCACTCAGGTATTCAAATGCTCCTTCACAGTGGAAATTTAGTGTAGCCATTTCACCTACCATCTTGTATTTGGGAGGTGGAAGGATACCGGAGAACTGGGGAGAACATGTGAAATGCCACACAGACAGTAAGCCCAGCTCAGGCTCAAATCAGGAACCCTGAATTTGAGGTGTCTCCACTCTGTATTAGATAACACAGCAAATACTCTTCAACAGAGCTTACTTTAGTGATAAATATACATCCTGAATTTCTTGCGATAAAACGGCCAACATTTTACACTGACTTGGGAACCAGCTGGTCAGGGATGTTTCAACCCTGGTATAGATTTTACCCCAAATATACAAAAGCGCAAGTAGAACAGCAGCCTCGAAAGAAATTTCACATTGAACGACTTGCCTATTCACCTTTATAGTTAACGTGATCTTTAGTGACATCCGATATTTATTTTTAATGAAATTCAGACTTGACTATTTCATCTTTCATCTTGCTGGTCTATTTTCACTTTGGTTAACGGATTCCTACCTTAGGTACAATACCATTAGACTACCTGATGATAGCTGTACCAGTGGTCTTGCTTTATCTCTACCTAAACCAACTGGTGCAGACAGTGCTTTAGTCCTTTAGTATGTCCGGCTCTCTCACCTCCACATCTGTAGGCTTTACTCAAACAGACAAGAATCCAAAACTTCAACTTTCATGTTAATACCACCATCAAGCATCCACTGAAGCATAACGCAACTGCATCGTATAGCTGCATTGCATACTGAAGATTTGAGGATTTTGAGGAGACAATGTTTGCTGTCTCCATTATTTATGTTAGAGTTATCATTAATATGACATAGAACATGGATGGAAAATTATGCATGAGAAAAGAAGCTGGAACTCCTTAAATTTTTTGACCAAATAGTGCATCAGGCAAACTCCCCATGTGAAACTACAGATGAGGCCAAAGGTTTACGTACACCTAGGCTAAATATATTTATTTCTGTTTGTTTGTTTTTATTTATAAATGATTAAAACAACAGAACATTGACCAGTGTGCTGTACAATCATAATTAATAAAATGATCAAATTAAGACATAAATGTAACACAACAAATAACATCATAGCATGATATATATAGCCTCATTCTACGTTAATCAGTTGAACCAAACGCTGACGCGAGTAGGTGTAATGTTAGATTTCGTTTAAAAGATCCTAGAGAAGATGCTAATCTTAAATGTAGCGTTTAGTTATTTCAAAGCCTAGGAGCCACCACTCCAAATGCCCGATCACCAATCAATTTTACTCTGGTCCTAGGGGCATCTAAAACCATCTGACTTGATGACCTTAGAGTCCTCTGTGGTTTATGTATATGAAGAATATGCTCTAAATATGGAGGAGCCAAATTGTGTAACGCTTTATATAATAGAATCAGTCATTTAAAATCAATCCTATAATGAATTGGCAACCAGTGAAGTGAGGCTAAAATAGGTATTACATGCTGCTTTTTACTAGTACCTGTTAAAAGTCTAGCAACTAGCATTCTGGACCAATTGAAGATGGTTTAACAGTGAATGGCTCACTTTACTAGGATCTAGATTACTAGATGGCAAAAATGGTTTAACCTTTGCTATTTGTCTCAAATAAAAAGATGTGACCACAGAATTAATCTGTTTATCAAATTTCAGTCATCAAAATGTACACCAAGATTCTTTACCACTGATTTACAAAAGAGGGCCAAATTGCCCAAATCAGAGAATTTTGGGGGGTCAGGAGCCCCATACCAGATTATTTCAGTTTTGCTTTCATTTAAATTTAAGAAATTTAGCGACATTCATGATTTAACTTCATGTAGAGAATCTAATAATGACTGAATTGAACTATTAGCCTATTTCTGTAAAAGTAGGGACACTTGAGTGTCATCTGCATAACAGTGAAAAGGTATTCCATCCATTTGAAATATAGAACCTAGAGGTAGCATATATAATGAAAACAGGATAGGGCCAAGAATAGATCCTTGCGGTACACCACTAATCAGCGAGACCGTTTTGGAGTGATGCTGACTAAGAGTAACTGAAAACGTCCTATTGAAAATGAAAGACTTAAACCATTTGAGGGCCGTGCCCCAGATTCCCACCGTCTTCTCTAGGCGAGTGAGAAGAATATTGTGGTCAATGGTATCAAACACTGCACTGCTGCTATTTCAACTTTAATTCACTCTATCAGGATACCAGTGGGTCAAACGTTTACATACACCAGGTTGCCCGTCTCTTTAAACAGTCTGCAATATTCCAGAAGCTGACGTAATGATTTTTAGAAGCTTCTGATTCCCAATTGTCATAATTAAGAGTTATTGGGAGTGCATTTGTGACTGTAAAAGGGCCTACCCTTAGAGACAGTGCATTTTTGCCCTTGATACCATAAGAAAATCCAAGCAACTCGGCAAAGACCTCTACCAAAAAATTTGGACCTTCACAAGTCCTCCTTAGGAGCAATTTCCAAACAACTGAAGGTACCATGAGCATCTGTACAACTGTATGCAAAAATACACTCACTGAGCACTTTTTAGGACCACTTTTACACCTACTCATTCATACAATTATCTAATCAGCCAATCATGTGTCAGCAGTGCAATGCAGAAAATGTAGACAAAGGCCAGCAGCTTTGTTTTAAAATGTTCACATCAACCATAAGAATGGGGCAAAAAATGTGATCTCAGTGATTTTGACCCTGGCATGAATGTTGATGTCAGACAGGCTGGTTTGAGAATTTCAGTAAATGCTGGTCTCCTGGGATTTTCACTCAGAATTGTGCAATGAAGAGCATCAGTGAGCGGCAGTTCTGTGGACAGAAATGCCTTGTTGATGAGGGAGGTCAACGGAGAATGGCCAGACTGGTTCTATCTGAAAGGAAGGCTACAGTAACTCAGATGACCACTCTGTACAATTGTGGTGAGAAAAACATCTCAGAATGCACAAGACATTGAACCTTGAGGCGGATGGGCTACAACTGCAGAGGACCAAGTGGGGTTCCACTTCTGTCAGCCAAGAACAGAGGGGTGATGCTGCAGTGAAAAATCTACAGGAATTGCATGATGCAGTCGTGTAAACATGGACCAGAATCTCAAACGAATGTTTCCAACATCTTGTGGAATCCATGCCACAAAAAATTTAGGCTATTTTGAGAAGGGAGGCCGTACCCAGTATTAGTATAGTGCCACTCAGTGAGTGTATAAATCTTAGGACCACATAGAAACTGCATTATTCAGGAAAGAGGCAAAAATTAACACTCGGATGAACAAAATTTTGTCTCAAAGGGGCAACTGAGCTCAATCAAAAAAACTAAATAAAAAAAAATCAGGTAACAAAGCATGTACAGGTGCATCTAAAAAAAATATTAGAATATCGTGCTAATGTTAATTTTTTCCCGTAATTTAATTTAAAAGTAGAACTTTCATATATTCTAGACAAAAATGTCAATCCAAGAAGAGCTCTAATCAGCTAATTAACTCAAAACAACTGCAAAGGTTTCCTGAGCCTTTAATCTCTCAGACTGGTTCAGTACACACAAACACAATCATGGAGAAGATGAAAATAAATTCTGCATTTCATTTGGAAATCAAGGTCCCAGAGTCTGGTGGAAGAGTGAAGAGGAACAGAATCCAAGTTGCTTGAAGTCCAGTGTGAAGTTTCCACAGTCAGTGATGATTTGAGGTGCCATGTCATCTGCTGGTGTTGGTCCACTGTGTTTTCTCAAGTCGAGAGTCAATGCAGCGTCTACCAGGAGATTTTAGAGAACTTCATGCTTCCATCTGCTGACGAGCTTTATGGAGATGGTGATCTCCTTTCCAGCAGGACTTGGCACCTGCCCACGGTGCCAAAACTACTAGTAACTGGTTTGCTGACCATGGTATTTCTGTGCTTGATTGGCCAGCCGACTCGCCTGACCTGAACCCCATAGAGAATCTATAAGAGACACCAGACCCAACAATACAGACGAGCTGAAGGCCGCTAACAAAGCAACCTGGGCTTCCAGAACACCTCAGCAGTGCCACAGGCTGATCATCACTATGTCATGCCAAAGTGATGCAGTAATTCCTGCAAATGGAGTCCTGACCAAGTATTGAGTGCATAAATTAACATACTTTTAGGTTTAAATTTCTGTATTATAAATTCTTTATTCTAATATTTTGAGATACTGGATTTTTGATTTCCATGAGCTGTAAACCGTAACAAAACATAAAACGGCTTGAAATTTTTCACTTTGTGTAATGAAACTGGACTATATGAAAGTTCCACTTTTTTTAAATCAAATTACGGAAAAAATAAACTTTTCCACAACATTCTAATTTTTTGAGATGCACCTGTACATCCACCATTAAGAGTCTTACATCACAATGGCCTGAAAGGCTGTCATGCAAGGAAAAACCCTCTATTCTAAGACCAGTATAAAAACCACACTAAGGTTTTCAGATGAACACCAGCCTTCAGGTGGTGTGTTCTCTGGTCAGATGAAGCAAATCTTGAACTGTTTGGTCAAAATGAGAAACAGGGTAAAGCTTTTAATCCGAAGAACACCATCCCAACATGTTGTGGGGGTGTTCTGCTGGAAAATGTACTAGTACACTTAAGAAAAGTATTGTGAGAAGCTTGTGGATGGCTACCTCAAGTGTTCTATCCAACATCAAGAACTTAAATGGCAATGCCACAAAATACCAGTAAAGTGCAAGAAACTTTTGACCTACTGAAAATATTATATAGTAAATAAAAGCTGAAATAATTTGTCTCAGCTATTATTTTGAAACTGAGTCAAATGGAAATAGATACCCTTATTGACATACAGGAAATTTTTGGTAACATGAAACATGGAGTGTGAAAATGGAGTTTCAATTTCTTTAGCCTAGGTGTGTGTAAACTTTTAGCCTGGTGTAATCCCTGGTGTTTGGGTTATAACAAGTCCCCCAATGGTTTACCTGTAAATTAAAGCATACCTACACAATATAGGTTAGTTTCTATAGGGGATAATTTTTCATTAATAATTTGCATACATATTATCCAATTGCTGTTGAGTCTTTCAGTAACCCAAAAGCAGGTGAGAAAGAAATTAACACAGGTCATTTTTAAATACTTTAATTCACAACTTCTTAATATTAACTAAAGATACAACACTGACATTTTACAGTTCAAGGTCACAGATTCAACTGAATGAAAAAGATTAGTCAGTAATAAAGAATGAAGTTGTTCTGGATGTCTCGGCACTGGTTTCTGTTGCAGACTGAAATAGCCTTAAAAAGGATTTTGTGGCTTCCGGCATAATGTCCTCCTCCCAACACAAAATTATTCCAATAACAAAGTCATGAGGAATGGCTGAATGCTCATTTGAAAAGGTTCAACTGTGTACACAGGTTAAGTGTTATGTAAAAACTGCAGTATTTAAGAGTTTACAGTTAGATTCTGCAAAAGATCATGAACATTTGCTGACAAATACACTCCAATAGTCTTGAAAAATACATCCATATCTAAGCTCAAGCTATGTATATAGAGAGTCATTAGAGGGGGAAAGAAAAAAATAAAGATATGTATATACGACCTCAAAATGAGCTTCTTAGTCAGTATTTTTGGTGGAAAAAACTTAGTTGGTTTTTGGGGTGTGCTTGGATGTTTATCACCATGACAATATGGATATTAAAAACATATAGAGAAACAGAGCTGTTGGGATGTTTATGCCCAAACTGTTTTTGACAAACTGGATGCAAGTTCTGCTGACTGAAGGCTGAGAAGTTGCCAAGCTTGACTCTCACCCAGATCAGTCATTAGACAAGACTTTAAAATGGGAACCAGAAAGATGTTGGTTAATATTGTTATTGAAAGTGAAATTAGGCTCTAGGCCATCAATGTCAGCAATTTATTACATAATTGTGAAGGCTAGTGGGTATGGCAACATTGTAATCATTGAGCACCAAAATACCAGTGTTGTCTCATTTAAAAAAAATTGAAGTGAGAAGTACAGAATAAAATACACCATCACATTTTCAAAAAAAAAAAAAAAAAAAAGAAAAAGTAAGGCCATTTCTTTTGCCCTGTGATAAAATTAATCTATCATAGTGCTCCCAATCTCTTAAATGGTACAGGGGGGTAAGGATTCTTTTCTCTTTTTTTTGCATTTTTCTTATGCACTGCTAAGTCCTGGCCAGGCCTTCACTATTTCCAGTTGTCTTGGTTGAGTGTTTATAATGATTATAGTGACTCTCAACATCTATACTCCCCAGTCAAACCACAGCCATGCTTGCTGCTTATGGTGTATGTAGAAAAGCAGGAGAAGAACTGACCAGGGCCTCAGAGGAAACCATGTCCCAGAGTTGCGGTAATAACCTCAAATTCACAGATTCAAATTAGTAGAAAGTTCTCACTAGATGTAAAACTCATTATTATAGGCATTATTATATCATTATAATATATGACATTATTATATCAAGAACATAAAAAATGCAGCTTTAGTTCTGTAAATCTCAAAATTAGAGGGATTGACAATTAGCTGTTGAATTAAAGCAAGAAGAATACTAAGCAATTCTGGGGGCAAAAAAAAATCTGTACTCAATATTCAGCAATGAATCATGTTCCCCCCCCCCCCCCCTTTTTAAAAATGCCTCTAACTCAAGCCACTGTTATCTTCAACATAGTATGGTGTTGGACAAGCAAGACTCACTGTGACAGCTAGGTCTGTAACTGTAGCTAGTGAATGAACATAATCCTACCCGCATGTACCATTAAAACTTAAACATTTTTCAGTCTATACCTACTGACGTATGCATTGGAAAAATACACACACAGCCAAGGCATTTCAAAAACAATAGCAAACGGAAATATAACAACTTATAATAATGTATCATCCCTCTAAACCAATCTTACATTGATTCTTACATTGAGTCCGATTAATTTATAAATTCTGTTTCTCAGGGAGCCTGTTCCAAAAAGGGGGGATATAGGAACACTGCATAGTGATACAATGTGTTTTTTTATTTTAACTTAGTTTCTCAAAGTCAAGGCAAAATTCCAATGAATAAAATAAAATAAACACTTATGTAACGGAAAATCAAACTAATTTCCCTCTTTGGATCTCCAGAGTTGGTCATACATGTGAAAAATGCATAATTTGAGATAAGACTCCCACTCAGACTGAAAATCATCTGTTTTGATCCAAGTAACGCCCCAGTATAAGAAATTCTAATAGTATATGTGGATATAAAAGTCACTTTTGATCTCTCTAGTCTATACAGAATGTACAAGTGGATGAATCTGTATCACAGGTGACAAATTGACTCGCAAGATTTTCTGAGCCTCTTTCCTCACCTCCTCGTCAGTGACAGACTCGTCCACTTTGATGACTTTCCACTGAAGACTATTTCCATTCAGTTTAGACACGTCTTGGCCATTCGTGACGAGCGCTGGCTGAGACCAACCTAAAGCTTGGCAGTTCAGCCTTCTCATAGAATCACTGTCCTCACAGTTCAAACCATTGCTCATCACACCAGATTTACCTGATATTATCTGGACCTTTTTACCGTCTTTCAGACTAATACCATTTTGACAAACAATTGGGGCAGAATCTCCAATGAGAGCATCATCCACTTTAACTGGACAGGACAAAATTCTTTTATTGTCCAAAGCTACTACACTTGACGTTTGAGTGATGTTTTCTGAAGGAGAGTGTGGTATCCCAGAGAGTGTTGGTGGGCAATGGACACTGGGACTGATCGTGCTTTGCGAGTCCACACCAAAATGAATTTGCAGCCTTGCAGTATGGCCCCCAGTAACACCCTTTATGTTTGTTAATTTCAGGCACTGTTGCACTTGAACAGAACTTGGAATCGGCACTGATGGCTTGGGTGAAACAGTCTGCTTGAGGGTATCTACTGAGAGATTGGTCAGTAGAATCTTGGGCTGGTTTTGTAAGATGGCCTTGGTGGTTGTACCGAAAACTGAGGAACTGGCATCCTTGCTTTTTATCAAAGTCTTTCGACCTCGTTTCTTACAAGGTTTTTGTACTCTCGGAATCTTACTGCCAATCTCTGTTGTGAGAGATCGTGTTGTGCAAGACCTGTATCCATATACATCTTTGCTTCTTAACACCACTGGTTTACGTCCTTCATCTTTTAACGCCTGAAGAAAAGATACCATTTGCCTCTCTGTCTCAGAGAGGTCCTGGGAAATGGGATTGAAGACCTTCAGGGCCTCCTTGAGGGCAGTTTGGCCAGCCGTAGCAAATCTGGACCAGGAGAGAACAGCCCTCTCCACATTTGGTTCTTCACAATTCATGGTACCCATCCACAGATGGGATGCATAAAGGCTTCAGGTGTCTGTGAACATGAAAGATATGGGGTTAGGTTAAGCCCAATCTAACAAATATAAATTGAATTGCATTGAAACAATAAAGGAGCAGGTGATGAAATGTGGGTCACATCACAGCTACCAGGCTGTGACACCTGCAGAATTTGGGACACATGCAGCCAGTCACATTTTCTTCCAACTGCCTCTGATGTAACATTGTAGGACAGACAAGTATAGTCTGGAGACCTTACAACCACTGTACGTACACTTTTAAATAAACTTGCTAAATATTTTTTTGTTTCTGAGAGAACCAAGGTTAAGTTACAGGAATGTTGCTTCAGTGCACCATGGCATAGAGTCTACAAGGTCCCAGTATTTGATTTACATAATTTTCATACCATCAAAACCATTCAGTGAGCCCTCACGCTCAGGATAGAAATGTCATCATAGGATAAAGCTGATACTCAGAATAACATGACACTGATTTGTGGTGACCCTACCTTCTAATGGAAGTAAAAAATATTGCATCTTCATTGGTTCATCTTCAGTAACCTATCCTGCACAGGGTCACAGTAGGGCCAGTCCCTCTGCAGCAAGGAAACCCATATGGGCATGATGAGAACATGCACAGAAACTCTACACAGACAGTAATACAAGCTCAGGTTTGGACCCTGGAGTTGTGAGACAGCAATGCTACTCGGGTGTACCACCATGACATTCTAGCATCTTTATTGTCTATCAATAAGTTTAACTGTGAGGCAATATATTGTGCATATTGAACTAACAGAACATACAACTGCTTTGCTCTGCACTTTATTTTGCTTGGCTTTATCAGTATTTTCACATACCTGCTTGTTACTGGTTCTTAAAACCATCTGTGCGTGTGGATTAAGCCGCCTACCTTTGATCCAGATCAAAAGCAATGACACTGATGCTAAATCAATGCACAGTACATATCCAAACCCTAACACGGTCAAAGATCGGACATGCCCCAATTTCAGATCGGCTGTGTCACACAAGCATGTCTCCCATCCACACTGCATGTGTTCGCATGTGCTACCCTTACAACAGCATGCTTCATTTCAACTAGTGCCCAAATGTACCACTGTGTCACTGAAGCATCAAGGAGAAAAGGGGTAAAAGCACCCTGCACGTGTGTGGTTTTCTAGAGAGCATTTACTTGTGGCATCATGCTAAGTCCTTTGTGTGGTGTGGTTTGAAGAGAAGGTCATTATATGATGGGTCCAATGCAAATTTGAGGATATAATCACAATGAAGGAGCCCCTCTCAGACACACAAAACTATCCAGCCTCCATTCTACTTCCTTCAGGAAGCATAGTACTTTCAGAATTCCAAAGAAAATTCAGTTTTCACCTGGGAAAACCCACCCTTGCAAATCCAACAGCTTGCATAATTAATGTGACATTTAATTTTCTCCAAGGTTTACTTTATAATGAAATTCTGAATTGAGAGGTTTTTTTTTCTTTCCTAGACATTTCACTTTGAATAATGGCTTCTGAGATGATCCACAATGCCATTTGAGTATCCACTTGTAGTGAAGCCCTTGATTCATCTCTACCTAGGACTGGTCAAGCTCTTTCAACTCCTCATCTACACATAGGACTCTACTCAAACAGTTAGGATTCCAAATAGTCATCATCTATATTAGTCAGCCATTCTCAATCGCCATTGCATGCGTCAGCTTGTAGACTGCTATACAAGCCGAGTTGGTTGCTGACCATATGTATCTCAGGGGCATTCTCATAAAGCAGAGGTCGACTGATATTGGATTTTACCGATACCTGAGCTGGGCAGTACCTGCCAATAACTGATTAATCACAATAATCTTTAATACTGATACTGAATGAACACTCAAAAGCAAAATAATGCTTAACTTTATTATAATTATAAAATTCTAATTATATATAATAAGTAAAATAAAATAAATAAAGAGAGAGATGTAACAGTATGAAAGTTTCATATCATGATTATCGTGACCAAAACTATTACTGATATAATATAATATAATATAATATCAGTATTATCACAGTATTGTTAAAATGTGCTAACAATGTACAAAAAGCCCTGATACACATAAATCATTTAAACAGGTTTTATATTTGACACTGATATATTGACTGGATGGTTGTCACTAAGCTTGCTGCGATAGTCAGTACATGGTGTTCGGCCGCACACCGATTACTTGCCCACCGTGGCACCGCCCCACTGTCATTTTGCTTTTTTATAGTAATAAAATTCATGTTGTTTAGTTAGAGAACAGACGCTACAATTAAAAACAATGTGTCTGCTCGATTCAGCATGAGCCAAATGAGTCAGAGTCACAGCACAGATCAGCAGGAGTCAGATTTCATTTATCACATGACGAAAGTGAGGCGAGCTGACTGACGGAAGAGCGTGGCGGGCCGACCGGCAGGGAGGGCGAGGCGGGCCGACTGGCAGGAAGAGGCGGGGCGGGCCGACTGGCGGGGCGGGCCGACTGGCAGGAAGAAAGAGGCGAGCCGAGCTGACTGACAAGACGATGGCAGAAGATTTGGTTTAATATAAGCAAGTTTGTCATTGTACTGTTTTGTTGTTGCGTTTTTCATTAAGAATAATAATGAACCTGGGACATGCAGAGTTCCTCAGGGACAGGGGCTCAAATGTAAAAAAAAAAAAAAAAATTAAAAAGAGGCTATATCACCAAAGAGCTAATTTGATTACTTTACTAACATTAATTTAACTGCATATTCTTATCACCCTGGTGGACATCGTAAACAGACTGTGTGGTCACAATAATGAATTTGAGAATGACACTACTAATATAACCTAATGGTATTTTAATTTTACATTTATAGAAATGATTACAACAAAACGGCAACTTTTAGTGTTGAGATGAATCCAAAGAATCATTAAAAGAAAATCTAAACATTATGAAATGTATTTCCACCCACTATTTATCACTTACTGTAAATTGAGCAAAACTATCAATTTCACAATTAAATTTACATTTGGCTTTTTAGTCTCAAAGATTTAAGATGTTAACTTTCACTGCCTCCTTCAGTTTTTCTTTAATTTTCTGCCAACTCTGTCTGTTTGGCATCGTGCCTTTACTGACTATATAACATGCATATAATCTAAGAAGGTTACTTGCATGTCTAGAAACTTGAGCAGCTAGTATTTACCAACACATTCCTTGTCAATCAATTTGAAAACTACCGGCTATAAAAAGCTGCTAATAAAATTTGATGAAAATGTTAGCAGAAAAGCTAGTGGTTTTAGAATACCTGTCTGCCTCATCGCAAGTGCTCGAGTCATACAGTGAGGGAAAAAAGTATTTGATCCCCTGCTGATTTTGTACGTTTGCCCACTGACAAAGAAATGATCAGTCTATAATTTTAATGGTAGTTGTATTTGAACAGTGAGAGACAGAATAACAACAAAAAAATCCAGAAAAACGCATGTCAAAAATTTTATAAATTAATTTGCATTTTAATGAGGGAAATAAGTATTTGACCCCCTCTCAATCAGAAAGATTTCTGGCTCCCAGGTGTCTTTTATACAGGTAACGAGCTGAGATTAGGAGCACACTGTTAAAGGGAGTGCTCCTAATATCAGTTTGTTACCTGTATAAAAGACACCTGTCCACAGAAGCAATCAATCAATCAGATTCCAAACTCTCCACCATGGCCAAGACCAAAGAGCTCTCCAAGGATGTCAGGGACAAGACTGTAGACCTACACAAGTCTGGAATGGGCTACAAGTCCATTGCCAAGCAGCTTGGTGAGAAGGGGACAAAAGTTGGTGCGATTATTCGCAAATGGAAGAAGCACAAAAGAACTGTCAATCTCCCTCGGCCTGGGGCTCCATGCAAGATCTCACCTCGTGGAGTTGCAATGATCATGAGAACAGTGAGGAATCAGCCCAGAACTACACGGGAGGATCTTGTCAATGATCTCAAGGCAGCTGGGACCATAGTCACCAAGAAAACAATTGGTAACAAACTACGCCGTGAAGGACTGAAATCCTGCAGCGCGCGCAAGGTCCGCTGCTCAAGAAAGCACATATACATGCCCGTCTGAAGTTTGCCAATGAACATCTGAATGATTCAGAGGACAACTGGGTGAAAGTGTTGAGGTCAGATGAGACCAAAATGGAGTTCTTTGGCATCAACTCAACTCGCCGTGTTTGGAGGAGGAGGAATGCTGCCTATGACCCCTGGAACACCATCCCCACCGTCAAACATGGAGGTGGAAACATTATGCTTTGGGGTTTTTTTTCTGCTAAGGGGACAGGACAACTACACCGCATCAAAGGAACGATGGACGGGGCCATGTACCGTCAAATCTTGGGTGAAAACCTCCTTCCCTCAGACAGGGCATTGAAAATGGGTCGTGGATGGGTATTCCAGCATGACAATGACCCAAAACACACGGCCAAGGCAACAAAGGAGTGGCTCAAGAAGGAGCACATTAAGGTCCTGGAGTGACCTAGGCAGTCTCCAGACCTTAATCCCATAGAAAATCTGTGGAGGGAGCTGAAGGTTCGAGTTGCCAAACGTCAGCCTCGAAACCTTAATGACTTTGAGAAGATCTGCAAAGAGGAGTGGGACAAAATCCCTCCTGAGATGTGTGCAAACCTGGTGGCCAACTACAAGAAACGTCATTAAAATGCAAATCAATTTATAAAATTTTTGACATGCGTTTTTCTGGATTTTTTTGTTGTTATTCTGTCTCTCACTGTTCAAATAAATCTACCATTAAAATTATAGACTGATCATTTCTTTGTCAGTGGGCAAACGTACAAAATCAGCAGGGGATCAAATACTTTTTTCCCTCACTGTATAAATAGGAAAATTCTCAGATTTTGTGATTAATTTGCTACTGCTCGCCCTCATGTTAACCTGAATTCAAATGCTTTTTACATAATATAACTGTTTATTAATTAATGTTGAGAGGGGCACTTTTAAATAATTTAGAAAACGGGCAGGGGCTTGAACCCCCAGAGGGCCCCCCCAACTTCTGTACATCCCTTTAATGAACCCACCATTCAAGTACTTGCCCCTAAATTGCTGCTAATTCAAAGGCGAAAGTGAAATGTGCGTGGCCGCACGGGCATTCATAAGTGATTTAAAAGCGAGGGGAAAAGAGAGAAAAGCGCCAAAATCCTGTTTCGCAGCAACTTTCTTCTATCAACCCCAACCTTGTCCATCTCTGGCAAAATCTCATCCACCGCCACAGCCTTGCTGCTATGAAGGTTTCTAATTAACATAGTAAAACTCGTAGTAAAAACCAGAGATTTCTGGCACTGCCTCCTGAATAGAGGGCATGTCCATTAGGTTAAGGAGTTCCTCACGCTGATCCATTCATCACGTACCAATATCCCCAATAGAGCTCAACACCCCCTGCACTTGGTCAAGAGAGCTTTTGCATTGCCTGGTCTCCCCTGAACGGTTTGCCAGAACATCTTTGGGGCCCCCAAAGCCTTGTTCCATGCCCTTGTTCCATGGCTACTATAACCTTGTGCAATTGTGTCCCATGTGCAAGCTTAGTGCTCTGGTATCAAATTTGTTTATGAGTGACTTGGTGTGATGAGTTTGTTAATGATAACACATGACAATGACAAGTGGCTGGAACAAAAGTCTAATAATATTTCATTATTTCACATCCATTTCTCCAAATCATCTCGGTCATTCCTAATAAGAGCCCCTGCAGTCCCAAGTCCCGCAGTAGCACACTGGTGACAGTAGAAGGCACACCCTTAAGCATTTGCTCCACCTTGTCCAAGAAGGCTGCATGCTTCAAAATAGTGCATACTCAAAAAGCCAAACTTTTCCTTCGTGAGACTCAAAAGCTGATAGAGGCAACACTCTCATCCATTGGGCAAAACGTCACCTGCAAGACCCTCAGCCTGGGACTGGAGAGCATCCCCACACCTGCCTGGGGCAGATACAGAATGAAAATTCACCAGGACAAGACAGTTTGACGAGTGAAACAGTGAATGAAAATAATAGCTGGAAGCTGGAGAAAGCAGCTAAGGTTAGCCATCCATGGAGAAGCTGGAAGTTAAAGGGGCATCCTCGGAAAATACCACAAGGTAATGTTTTTATCATATTATTTTCAGTATTGCATCTGTTTGCCTCAGCGTTTTAGAGAATGCATGGTTTTGCATCAACCTGTTTGAGCTAATGAATGCGTGTTCACTATAGCACAAAACATACATTATACAAAATATGTCATCCAATCAATAGGGAATTCTGCCTGCATGAAAGCTTTAATTAATGGCATTGTATTGCGAGTAAGAACCACTAACCAATTAAAGCTTACGAGGCAAGATCTGTTAGCAAGGAGACAACAACACAGAACAAACATAACACTTGAGGCTAAGAATACCATCAGAGCAAAGCTGTTAGGAGGTAAGGCTACCAGAAAGGTGAAAAAATGTATATGAATGTTCAGCCAGGATTTCAAAACTTTATTGGAATTATTGAAATATTTAAAGTAATTCCAAATAAATCCATAAAACAGATTTATAAGCTAACAATATTGTTCCTTGCCAGTTAAAAGCTATGCAGAGACCATCCAACAGCCACAAAGTGATACATGACTCAGTATTTGCAATAAACAGACTTTCATAGCAAAACCTATTCGTTTTTTATCATGTCATACACATGTTGGATCACATGTAAACTATATGGAGTTATCTATCTAACAGCTTATGACTATAGCTGAAGTTACAGGAAACCTGTTCCCCAAAGCTGGCAATAGACTCCTATCATGTCTACTACTAAAGTGAGCGTATTTGTTTTTTGACATCAACACACCACTCCCAGCAGAGTGGTACCTAGACCAGGAGAGGGTGGCTCTCCACCAACTTGGCTTATGCACAGCACCAAATGAAGTTAGCACAGTCCTCAATAACTTACATATGTAAATCTTCAGGGACTGTCACAAAAAGACAAACTGGAGAGGGGCACACAGATTTCAGAACCATGAAATCAGCTCGGCTAATGAGACCAAAGGGACCATGCAGCACTTTTAGGTTACAGTAACCCATTTCTGTGTTCTATTGTCCACAAAGATTTTATTGGGCTAACGTGGTGCTATCATAGTGAATCAAGCAATCACATGGTGGGCCCTAATGGTGGTGGGGCTCCCCACCACTAAAGGGTTCCATGGAGTATGGCCATGAAGGGCTGGTGGTGGGGAGGGGTTTACAGCCAAAAACACTGCCAGCAACTACATCAGACCCACTTCCAGAAATATTTTGCCATTTTTCCTTCCAACTCAGTAAGATTGGTTGGCCATTTCCAGTGCACAACCCTCTTCACATAACCCCACAGATTTTCGATTGGATTTAGATCTGGACTCTGGCTGGGCCACTCCTTTGTTGATATGGAGGTATGCTTCATGCTGTAAAGTGAAATTCCTCTTCATCTTAACGGTTTTAGCAGAAGCCTCAAGGCTTTGCACCAAAATTTACTGGTATTTTAATCCTGTTCTTATCAATTTTAGAGGGGTGTCCTGTTATAATAATGCCATATTTTCTCCATTTGTTGATTGTCTTTACAGTCTTCCATGGTATATCCAATGCCTTAGAATTTTTACAACATTCTAATTATAAAAGGTATGCACATTTATGGAGGCTGGGTATTGGAAGTTTTTGATTTTACACCCCCCCCCCCCAAAAAAAAAACAAAAAAAACACCACCACACATTTCTGGTTGTTTGTCCCTTGATTTTTATATGTTGCAAAGAAAAAGATTGCAATATAGTTTAATTTTTTTTTTTTAAAACATCATTAAAACCTGCCATTTTAACAGGGGTGTGTAGACTTTTAATATCCACTGTAGGATGCTAGTTACAACCCCAATTCCCAAAAAGTTTGGACGCTGTGTAAAATGTAAATAAAAACAGGATGCAGAATGATTTGTAAATCACATGAACCCATATGTTATTCACAATAGAACATAGAAGAGATCAAATGTACCTGAGTAACTGAATCATTTTAATTTAAAAAAAAAAAAATGCTATTTTGATTTTAATGGCCAAAATAGGTCTCAAAAAAAGTAGGTACATGGGCAACAAAAGGCTGGTAATGTAAGTGTTACTAAAAAGAACCAGCAGGAGCTTAATTGGCAACAGGTCAGTAACATGACTGGATATAAAAAGAGTATCTTAGAGAGGCAGATTCTTTCAGAAGTAAAGATGGGCAGAGGTTCACCAATCTGCGAAAAACTGTATCTACAATTTGTGGAACAATTTCAGACTAAGGTTCCTCAACATAAAATTGTGAAAACTATGCATCTCTCATCAGCTACCGTACATATCATCATCAAAAGGTTCTGAGAATCTGGAGAAATCTCTGTACACAAGGGACAAGGGTGAAAATCAATAGTGCATGCCCGTGATCTTCAGGCCCTCAGGCGGCACTGCATTAAAAACAGGCTCAGAAACACCTCCAGAACTCATCGTCTATGAACAAAATTCACCGTGCTGTCCACAAATGCTGGTTAAAACTGAAAGAAGCTGGTTAAAAAAGAAGAAGCCATATGTGAACATGATCCAGAAACGCTGTCATCTTCTCTGGGCCAAAGCTCATTTAAAATGGACGGAGGCAAAGTGGAAAACTGTTCTGTGGACAGACGATACGAAATTTGAAATTATTTTTGGAAACCATGGACACCGTGTCTTCTAAACTAAAGAGGACTAAAGAGGAGAGGGACCATCTGGCTTTTTATCAGTGCTCAGTTCAAAAGCCTGCATCTCTGATGGTATGGAGGTACATTAGTGACTATGGAACGGGCAAGCTTGTACATCTGGAAAGTAGGGCTGCACGATTATGGTCAAAATGATCACCACAATTATTCTGATCAATATTGAGATCACGATTATTCATTGATTTTAGGGACAACATATTCTTATTGTAGTTTCACATTTAAATAAACAGACCGTTGCTTTCACCTCCATGTTTGGCTACACTCCTGCTAAGGTACAAATCTTTGCATCAAATTAGACTGGTCCTTAAAGTGCATCATCTCGTAGAAGCGAATTATAAATAAAAGTGGACCCAAAATATAGGATAAGTACAAATAAAAATGCCATCAACCAAATGAAAATATGCATCAAATATAACAATATGCAACCAAATGAAAACAGTTCATTCGTATGCAGAAACGGCAATAATAGTGTTTACAGGAGGAGAGACGCAGCCAAATCATCCAATAGAGGGGCGCATGTCATTTTGTACTGGAACCCAGAAGTTATCACACTGGTTCCCTGGACAAAAACCCAATAGGATTTTCCCATAGGCTTTTGGATTATTGCAAAAAAAAAATAAAAAAATAAAATAAAATAAAATAAAAAACCACTCTGTGATCAACAAAAGTTTACAATACTAACACGTTTTGTCCATCAAGATCATTTTCACAAATTAACACAACTTTTATGAAGTTTGAAGCCTAAATACAATCTCCAGAAATAAACAGCTAACCGTACGCTATAAACAAACTACACTACGGTCATTCGACTTCGTCACCATCACCAAGCTTCCCACAACTTTTCCAAACTTGATTTAAAACATTTTCCATAATATGGATTTATTTTTTTGGATGAATCTTCATCGATATTTTTTGTGGGGAATTGTGCACAGCAAACCTGAACCAGTTTATCTGCAAAGACTTTTCCTGTTCAGCATCATGACGTTTAATGTGCCCGACAACGTCTGTAGTCCCATGTAGCAACTTGTTAGTGTCAAGATTTCCCCAGGAGCTTGCAACTCACTCTAAAACCCGAAGTGAAGCTTGCAGCATGAGTTCCAGGTTTTGTCGTACAAAATGAAGTCTTCCCTGCGCCGCTCTATGGTGACTGGCTGTAAGTTTAGGAAGCGCTTGTTTTGATCTGCAGCAGAGTTTCTATGAGCTGAGGACGAACTTTAAAAGTCAATATCAGTCGATCATGTTCATGTTATCGTGGGTAGTCAAAATCGTAATCGAGATCGATATTCGATTAATTGTGCAGCCCTACTGGAAAGGCACCATCAATGCTGAAAGGTATATACAGGTTTTAGAGCAACATATACTTCCATCCAGATTCCATCCCATCTTTACTTCTGAGAGACTCTGCCTAAGATACTCTTTTTATACCCAATCATGTAACTGACCTGTTGCCAAGTAACCTCCTGCTGTTTCTTTTGTTCCTTTTGTTGCCCCGTCCCAACTTTTTTGAGACGTGTTGCGGTCATCAAATCCAAAATGACCTTATTTTCTCCTTAAAATGGTACATTTCCTCAGTTTAAACATGACATGTTTATGTTCTATTGTGAATAGCATATGGGTTTATGAGATTCTCAAATAATTGCATTCTGTTTTTATTTACATTTTACACAGCGTCCCAACTTTTTTGAATTGGGGTTGTACATATGTAACTGTGTCTCCATGAACCCCAGAGAACCACCAGGGTTTGTTCTCATTCAGAAGTGAGAAGGTTCCAGGGAAAAGTGATTGCATAGCAGGGATATTAATTATAAATATTGCATCATGCTTCATGACTTTGTTGGAAGGTATAAACGTGATTTTTTTTTTTTTTATCCCCCCAGCAATTATTTGAGGTTCATAGAAACAGTTACATATGTTAATAGCATTACATAATCTTTCAAATGTGCCACCTTACCAAGAGGGGGTTTATGCTTAAGCATTACGTTCTTCTTCATGCAGTCTGCCACGAGCTAACTGCACTTCCTGAGCATTTATGGTGCATCCACTGGTCTTCAGGCAAATGCTGATTGGCTGAGAGGTGTGTCCAGTTGCATACTCAGAAAAACGTATCTTTATTTCATTGGTTTTATTTGATTTCAAAGTAATACTGTTCACAATACATCTCTTGTAAGCTATAAAACTTTAAACAATAAAGTATAAGCAACAAAATGTTCTTTATCACATCCACTACTTAAAGTCTTCTACAGGCTGGAGAAATGCTTGTGCTCCCCAACCAGTTGTTGAACATGAAGTCTTTTAAAAATCCTAGGGGCTTTCCTGCTGGCAGTTTAGTCTGAAACAGAGCATGGTTTGCATGAAAAATGTGAAAGCGGTCATGTGGTAATCTGAAAATGGGTAATGTAAAAGCTGGAAGCGTACCACAGTACCGAAACCAAGACTACCTGTAGGAGGTGATCTAAGTTTGGTTGCACTGGAACTGAGCTGCAACTTCCATGAACGAGAACACGACTTGTACTCGGGTCTGCACTGGTTCAGGAAGTAACCTTCGCATGTGATTTAGTTGATGATGACTTCATTTGTTTCCACAACACACGTGTAACATGAGTAGCAGGGGATTTTGTGAGACACAGATGAGCTCCATTGTTGTGCATATCATCTGCTGCGCATAACAGCATCAAGATTAAATAGGCGAATCGCGTTGTGTCCTCAGTGCGCATTTGTGATGAGATGAACACAAATAAAGCAGGGTTCGATAGAAACAAGTGAGCCTGAAATCAACGCCAATGCTGCAGGGATCGCCCTGAACAATCGCACTCGGATTCGGACCGCAGCAAACATGTCCAATATGAAATCCACCTTAAACATAATAGCTCACTACAGAAACTGATTAAAAACTCTTGCTAAAAATATCAGTTGTGACCAATAATTTGACCAATTACAGTCGCCTATGAAAGTACTGGAACACCAAGGCCAGTACTATTGTTTTTGCAATACACTGAAGACATTTGGGATATTTGAGATCAAAAGATGAATGAGACAATAGATCAGAATTTCAGCTTTAATTTCCTAAAATTTTCATCTAGATGTGTTAAACAACTCGGAACATGCCACCTTTTGTTTGAGCTGACTCGCTTTTTAAGTGAATCAAAAATATTGATGCAATATGTGACCAACAGGGTGTTTCTTGTTGCTCAGGTGTGCCCAGGTTGATTATTTAAACAATTAATAGCAATGAATGTCTACTCTTGGTTTGAGTGCTGGGTTTAACCCTGTCGAGACCGGCATTCATTGTTAAAAAGGATAAACCAACACAAAGACCAGAGAGCTGTCTACAGGAGAAAAGCAAGCCATTTAGATGCTGAGAAAATAGGACAAAACCGATCAGAGCCATTGCACAAGCATTGGGCATAGCCAATACAACAATTTGAAATTGTCTTGGGGTGGGGGGTGGGGATTACTGGTGTACTAGCAACCAGACATCAAACAGGTCTGCCAAGGAAAACAACAATAATTGATGACAAACATTGTGAGGCTATGAAGAAAAACCTTAAAACAAAAGTCAGTGTTGGCACCAACAACTTCCACAAGTCAGGGGAGGAGATATCACAATCCACCACTTGAAGACGACTCAGAGAGCAGAAATATAGAAACCATACCCCAACATGCAAACTATTCAACAGCAGTAAGAATCAGAAGGCCAGATTGGAATCGCAAAAAAAAAATAAAGAGGTGAGCCACAAAAGTTCTGGAAACAAGATTAACCCAAAGTAAGGATCTGCTCATGATCCAAAAAATACAAGCTCATTGGTCAAGCACGGTGGAGGTAGTGTCATGGCTTGTGCTTGCATGGCTGCTTCTGGAATGGGTTCATTAAAGATGTAATGTCTGCCAATGTACAGAGAAATTAATCCAATCTAAGTAGGGGGGGAACATCATGCAGCAAGACAATGGCCCACAACCCACTGCCAACACAACAGAGGACTTCTGGTTAAAAAAGGTGGAAGGGTTTAGACGGACGAAGTCAATCACCAAACTTAAACTAATAGCTGCCATCTATCCATCTGGATGGATGATCACTATGGGCGGAAAACCAGAACATAAACAGGCACACTCTGGCCAATGAAAGGACAGTTTACTAACACGTGACTTGGATAAACAAATTTTGGGAGGCTATGAAATGTTGCCTTGTGAAAGCCAAGGAGAAAATGCAACATTGTAACAATTTAAGTCCCTGTTTCGGAACAAAGCACAAGTCTACAGGTCTGAAAACACTCTTGGTCCCAAACCTTTTGTGGCTCATCTCTGTATTTCTTTGAGAATTCCAATCTGGCTTTCTGATCCTTACTGCTGATGAATGGGTTTCAACTGGTGGTTTGGGCTCTATATTTCTGCTCTCAAAGTCTTCTTTGATTGGTGGATTGTGATACCTTCACCCATGTCCTGTGGAAGCTGTTGGTGTGGTCACTGATTTTTTTTTTTTTTGTGGAATTTTCTTCTCACTTCTTGCAATTATTCTGTCATCAACTGCTGTTTATTTCCCTTGGCTGACCTGTTCAATAGCTAGTTGTCTAGTTCAGGACGTGATAAATTGTAGTATTGGCTTATGCCCAATGCTTGATAGATTTTCCTTCTTTTCTCAGCTTCAAAATTGCTTGCTTTTCACCAATAGACAGCCCCCTGGTCTTTATGTTGTTTTAACCTTTTTAACAACAAATGCAGCCTTTCTAGGCAAAAGCCAAAGCTCAGACTAAGAGTAGACATTCAGAGCTATTAATTATTTAAATAGTTAATCTAACAGTGAACACCTGGGCAACAAGAAACACTATGCAATACTACGCAATATATCGATATAATCTCATTATTGTGATAAATGATTACGTGATACACCTTTCTGAGATATCGTTGGTAAGGTGATGTATTTTTTACTGTTTTAATAATTACAAATTAAGTGATAATGAATGGATGCCACTGATTTGACATAATTAAAAAAACCAAAAAACTTAATCTTCTTTGTCTTTGTAAGCATTAAAGATAAGAACTGTCAAAGTCAGCTTAACGTTTTACTTTTTGTTTATTTTACTTCTGTTTTGTGGCCAGTTTGTTAGCTAAATTATATATCGTGATACGCATTTTGTATTGTAGAAATGTCCTCAAGTCTTAAAAAAATTCAAGCTGAAATTCAGATCTAGCGTATCATATTCATCTTTTAAATCTCAAACAAAATTGGCCTTGCCGTTCCAATACTTTTGTAGTATGACTTGCTTGTTGGTGCCAGATGAGTATTTCAGATACTGCTGATCTTCTGGGATTTTCACACACCACAGTCTCTACAGTTTACACAGAATGGTGCGAAAACTAAAAACATCCAGTGAGCAGAGGGTCTGCTGGCTGAAACACACTGCTGATGAGAGAGCTCAGAGGAGAGTGACCAGACTGGTTTGAGCTGACAGGAAGTCTACAGTTAGTCAAATAAGCACTCTTTTTACAACTGTGGTGTGAAGAAAAGCATCTCGGAATGCACAACATATCAAACCTTGAGGTCTACAACAGCAGAAGACCACATTAGGTTCCACTCCTGTCAACCAAGAACAGAAATCTGAGGCTATCATGGGAAAAGACTCACAGAAACAGTTCAAGACTGAAACGATAACAGTCGAGTTTTTTTTCCTGTCGAATTTGGATGAACCTGTGCTCATGAAAGCCTCTAATTCCTGTTCTTGGCTGACAGGAGTGGGAAACCAATGTAGTCTTCTGCTGTTGTAGCCCATCCAGTTCAAGGTTGATGTTTTGTCATGTTTTTGTTCACTTGATGTTTTTTGTTTTTCACACCATTCTGTGTAAACTCTAAAGACTGCTGTGTGTGAAATTCCCAAGAGGACAGTAGTATCGGAAATACTCAAAACCAGCCCATCTGGTACCAACAACCATGCCACGATCAAATCAGCACCTGTCCTTTTCTGTCAAAATTGAAGCGAGAATGGATGGAACCAAATACAGGGGGCAATTACAAGAGAACCTGCTTCAGTCTACAAAAAACAACAAAAAAACAACAACAACTAAAGCTCAACGTTCAGCAAGGCAACAGTGCCAAACAAGACCAAGGCAATGCAGGAGTTGTTAAAAACAAAAAGATTATTCTACAGTGGCCAAATCAAAGTCCGGATCTAAATCCCATTGAGAATCTGTGGCATGGTCTGAAAATTTCAGTCAAAAACAATATCGAACCAATCTGAAGAACCTGGACCAAATCTGCCAGGAAGAATGGGTGATCACTCTCAAATAGTGTGCAAAGCTGATACGAACTTACCCCATCAGAAGTAAAGCAGTTATTACAGCAAAAAGTGGTTCCAGCAAGTACTAGTCTGCAGGGGTTGAATACTAATTTAAAAGATCTGATGGTAAATAATTAATTGTGATGTGAAATGTAAAAAAAAAAATTGCTTTGCAAAAAAAGTGTCACTTGTAATCCAAACAAATCTGATGACTTTCAAGGGAGTTGAATAGTTTTTAAAAGGCACTGTACGTGGGTAGCATTAACACCTCTGAGGATGTTATAGCAAGCTAGCCATTTTACGTTAAAATGCCCAAACATGCATTCGCACTGCTTATACATAATGACTTTTTTGCAATTAGAGAAAAACACATAATGAGCAACTGTTATTCAAATGACCAATTATTCAAGCTGCAAAATTGAAGTGGTCCTAGTCAGTATCCTATTTAATGTCTAATCTGTAACAGTCAATAAGTTTTAACCCAGAAACAGAGGACAAAGTACTTAACACTTTCCATTTTTTTCAATAATATAACAGGGTGCATTTTTTTTAATGTCTCATTAACTTCAACAGAAAAATATAGGCTGGTGAGGGTGATTATAACTGCTCTAGACATCACTCTGACATCAGCCTCACCTCCTGGTTTCAGAAACATAGTGGGAGACTAGAATGATTTTTAAGACCAAAGCGAGATTTTCTAAAAAGTCATATTGTGCTGTTAGGTGTCAGAATGGGAAATATGTTCCTAAACACATTTGGGTGTTTTTGTTTGTTTTTTTTACATACACTAACCATACAGACACCGTTCCAATTGTGGTTACAGGCAACTACGAGAGATAATGGCCCTCCGAGGAACAGTTCCCATTTCATTCCAGCTAAGTAGCTAAGTAGGGATGCACCGAATGTTCGGCAACCGAAATTATTCGGCCGAACACCGAAAGTGCTTTTTTTTTTTTGCTATTTTGGGCAAATAATTTGGTTGCCGAACATTCGGTGCATCCCTAGTGAAAAGGCAGAATAAATTTGACCGAACAATGACGTGTTTAATGACGCGCCAAACAGCCTAGCAACCAGAGTGAGACGTGCGAATTTCACAACCTCCACTTCCCGCAGCACGTTCGGAGCGATGAGGGGGCGCGCGCATGCATGTGCTACGTGCACGAGCGTGAGTGCATGCTCTTCAGATGTTGACAACCGTGACATTGTTTACTGTGGAGATGTGAATTTGATTTGTTTCTGTTCCGGAGTATTCTGTCATGTCGCGAGGCGTCAGGGAGTAGAGTACGGAAGCAGATAAAGACGTATTTATTTAAGGGCAGGCAGACAAATCCAAATCGTAATCCAAAAAACGTAGTCACAGAAAACAGGGTCAAAACACAAAACAAAAAACATGAACTAGTACTATGGACTGGGAGTGGAACAACCAGCGGGGACTAAATGAACTAATCTATAGTTTAAACTAACTAAATCTATCAAGGAACATAACATTATCAACGTATCTAACTATACTATATCTACAATAATACTCCGCGAGGTGTACAGGGACGCGAGCGGTATATATCCCCAATATAATCAGCCGTATAGAACCGAATAGAATTTCGTTGTAGGCTACAGTGTGTTACATTCTTTCAGCAGTCAGTTATAGGGCGAACATTGTCTATTCAAGGGGGGCTCAAAGATGACCACATCAAAATATTTTTATTTTACTCATTTATTTATTTAAAATTATATTGTGCCTTGTTGGTAGTCTATACCTGCTGGAATGAAAAAAAAAAAATGTTCAGTGTTAAATAAATATTTTGAAATTGTAGTTTTTGTAATTGATTTTTTTCTTTGAAAAGCAAGACAAAAAGAGTAAAAAACACATTTTGACTATTTAATTTATGCAATGGTGAACAAAATTTAAAAAATAAACGGGAAAAAACGCGAAAAAACGAGTTCAGTCTTCGGCCAAGTTTTTTTTTTATTATATTCGGTTTCGGCCAAGAATTTTCATTTCGGTGCATCCCTATAGCTAACTATTAAATCAGAGAAGGTGATGTGCTAACAAAGACTTTAACAGGCTCAGCTTGGTAGTTAGCCAACAGGCCTAATTTATATTGCTTTAACAAACCCACGTAACTCATCTAAAATCTACATCAAGAAACTAGCAAGCTAACACTAGATATCTAGTTACGTTTTTACTGAAGAGTTGCCTATAATGGACACATTTACAGTCGAGTCCATAAGTGTTTGGACAGCGTGACAATTTGTCATTTTACCTTTGTACACCCCCACAATGGATTTGAAATGAAGCAATCAAGATGTGACTGAAGTGTAGACTTCAATGAAGCTTTAATTCAAGTGATTTAACAAAAATATTGCTATTGTTAGTCCCTCCATTTTCAAAGGCTCAAAAGTAATTGGACAATTGACTGATGAGCAGTTTCATGTCCAAGTGTGGCCTGTCTCCTTGTTATTTCTGGACAAATTAAAGAGATAAAAGGTCTGGAGTTGACCCCAAGAGGTGTTGAGGAGGCCATCATTAGGCTCAAAACAAAACAAAACAGACCCATCAAAGAGATAGCAGAACCTTTAGGAGTGGCCAAATGGACAATTTGGCCAAATGAACAATTTGGTTAAAAAAAACGGATTCTTAAAAAGAAGGAATGCACTGGCAAGCTCAGCAAAACCAATAGGCCTGAACGAATAGTAAAGACAATAATGTGGATGATCGCATTCTTTCCTTGGTAAAGAAAAACCCTTACACAAAATCTAGCTAAGTCAAGAACACTCTGGAGGACTGACAACGTCTACAATCAAGAGACACCTTCCTGAATGCAAATACAGAGGGTTTACCTCAAGATGCAAAATCACTGGTAACACTCAAGAACAGAAAGGCCAGATTAGACTGCAAGAAAACATTTTTTTAAAGCCTACAAAGTTCTGGAACAAGATTCTTTGGACAGATGAAACTAAGATTAACTTGTATTAGAATGATGAGAAGAGAATAGTAAGGAGAAGTAAAGGAATGGCTCATGATCCAAAGCATACCACATCATCTGTTAAACATGGTGGAGGAAGTGTTATGGCATAGGCATGTATGGCTACCAATGGAACTGGGTCACTGGTGTTTATTGATGATGTGACTGCTGATAGAAGTAGCAGGATGAATTCTGAAGTGTATAGAGCTTTACTTTCTGCTCAGATTCAGTCAAATGCTGCAAAACTGATAGGACAGCTCTTCACAATACAGATGGATATTGACCCAAAAAATACAATGATAAGCAATCCAAGAGCTTCTTAGGGCGAAGAAATTTAATGTTTTTAAATAGTCAAGTCATTCACCTGACCTCAAACCAACTGAGCATGCTGTTCACTTACTGAAGACAAAACTGAAGGCAAAAAGACCCACAAACAAGCAGCAACTGAAGGCAACCGCAGTAAAGTCCTGCCAAAGCATCTAAAAGGAGGAAACTGAGCAATTGGTTAAGTCCATTCTTTCCAGATTTCAGGAAATCATTGACAGCAAAGTATTTGCATACAAGTATTCAAAATAATCCTTATATTTCTAATTATGTTCATTTGTCCAATTAATTTTGAACCTGTGAAAATGGGGGACTCTGTAAAAAAAAAAAATGTCTAATGTAAAACAGTTAGTGCAATATTTTTGTTAAACCCCTTGAATGAAAGCTGAAAGTCTACACTTCAATCACATCTTGATTGCTTGATTTCAAATCTATTATCGTAGTGTACAGAGACAATTATGATAATTGTGTCACTGTCCAAATACTTATGGACCCAACTGTAACTAGCTAACTTTGTACCGCATATAAATGAATTTATTGCATCTATTTGGACAGCACCTCGGCTTTCAGCACAACAACGGCCTTGATGTAATCATAAAACATCAAAGTTGTAAGCATCAAGAAACTTGAATGTCTTTTATTTCTCTCTTCTACGTCTTTCATTTCTCTCTTGTATAAACAGTTTTGAGAGATATCTATCTACAGTGCCCTGCACTAATATTAGCACACTTAATAAATATGAGCAAAGAAGGCTGTGAAAAATTGTTTTTATTGTTTAACCTTTTGTTCCAAAAATTCTCTGCTCTCATAGATATCATACAATTGCAAACACAACACACACTGTGCAAAAATTATTGTCACCCCTATGAATTCATATGAGAAAAATAAATTAGAAGTATATTCCCACTGATGTTTTAATTTTCTTTTGTACACCTAGGTGACTAGGAACAGGAAATTGTTCAACCATGACTTCCTGTGGTATAAATATGAGGTGAGACATAGGCCAAATTCCCTTAGTCATTCATAACCATGGGTAAGCATGGAATATAGCTGTGATGTGCGGCAAAAGGTTGTTGAGCTTCACAAAATGGGAATTGGCTATAAGAAAATAGCAGAAGTATTGAAAATGCCCATTTCCACTATCAGGGCAATAATAGAGGGTATGCATTGACGACACTTTCCCACCGGAACACGCCCTCTTGGCTTGACTGAGTGGCAAAACATCCAACAAAATGGATGGTTTTATTAGGGGAAGCTACGAAAACAATAGTATAACTCACGATTATCAGATTAAATTAAAGGCAGTTGGACTCGACAGTGACCGTTACAAGAACCTGTGGTCCATGCACATTGTCATGTGGCTAGAGATCGATTTTCCCGACATTTATATGTACTTGATTTCAAGACTGGGGAAATACACTAAGCAAAGCAAGAAGTCATACAAAAGCCTTGACGCTTGGTCCTACTTCAAGGCGGAATTTGTTGGTGAAATTAAACTGACAAGAACACCAATAAACATTCTGGTTGTATGTGGACAGATATATACAAATATATATTATATTTGTATATTTATATATATACATATATAATATATAATATATATATATATATATACACACACAACACATATTTTGTTGTAGAATTATATCTGGCTAGCTACTCCTAGTTTGCTTGTAGCTAACACTGCTTCCACTTACTAACATTATATATATTTGTGAAAGTAAAACACACTCGGAGAATGAACGAGCCCCCGTTATTCATCAGTGGACACAGGCAGCATTTAAAAACAAATGTGTAGCAAATTATTCATCATTGTACAACATGAACACCACATGCCAAAAGAACTTACACTTACACTGCTCGACTTAGTTTTTAAAAAAAAAAGTGAAATTTTTTTTGGCACTCTGTAAATTCTTGTTGAATCCGTTAGCACAACGATCACACCACAACTTTTTCCCATTTTAGATGCATTTTGTCTGTGTTTTCATGGAATTCACGCTGTACACTAATTCTGCCACAAAGTTTTGTGCCAGTCAGTGGGTGTGACCGTGACGAGTTCCAGCTACCATGAAGTCACGCGCATACCCTCTATTAAGAAGATCCAGTCAACTGGAAATGTTATGAATCCACCTGGAATTGGACGTGTGTCTATATTGTCTCAATGTATTGTGAAGAGGATGGTTCGAGTGGCCAAAAAATTTTAAAAACTTGTGGCCTCCAAAACTTCAATCCAAAATCACCTACATCACCACAAGTTGTTTGGAAGGGTTTGAAGAAAAAGGCCTCTACTCTCATCCAAAATCAAACTCGAGCGTCTTCAGTTTGCCAGACACTACTGGAACTTCAAATGGGATAGGGTTCTATGGTCAGATGAAACCAAAACAGAGTTTTTTGGTAATAAACACCAGAGGTGGTTTTGGAGCACACAGAGAGGTAGCCATATGGAAAAGTACCTCATACCCACAGTTAAATATGGTGGTGGCTCCTTAATGTTTTGGGGCTGTTTTTCTACCAGAGGACCTGGACATTTTGTGAGGATACATGGCATCATGGACTATCAAATATCAACAGATATTAAACGAAAACCTGACTGCCTCTGCCAGAAAGATTAAAATGGGCCATGGTTGGCTCTTCCAGCAGGACAGTGATCCAAAAATTTGGATCCAAAAAAAAATTTAACAAATGCTCAAAAGGTTAAACAATAAACAATTTTTCACAGCCTTCTTTGCTCGTATTTACAAGGGTCCCAATATTAGTGGAGGGCACTGTATGTCCAGTAATTTCAGGCTAGGCCATTGCTTGGCATCATTTAACCACTGACAGGACACCAAGCCACAATGATCTTCTAGAGCTACACTATTTTAAAGTGTTTGTTTAAATCGCAATCCCGGTTGTTGTGTGAAGTGGATAACTTTGTAGCGTGTGTCAATCTGATTCCTAAGTAAAACTCTTGACGGACTCAACAGTCAGACAGCGACAGGTTGATAGGCTACTCGGGTCTTTTTGCGACCAGGTCGTGCACACGTTTCTTTTTGTTTACAAACACCAAAAGGATCTATACTATAATTGATGAGAACTAACTCATGGATGTTCCACAACCTTAAATGTAGGCCTAACTATAAACTGTTGAAAAGTATGACAAGCCATTCAATAATAAATAAACTGTCGCTGAGGTGTAAGAGGAATAAACCACTTCGGAACACTCCGTTAAAGAGCACCTATTATGGTTTTGAAACGTGCCTAATTTTGTTTTAAAGGTCAGATAAAATAGATTTACATGCACCCAAGATCAAAAAACACTGCAATGTGCTCATATTTTAAATTGCAGCGTTACCTCCCCGTGTCAAAAACGACTTGTTAAAGGATTCATTCTAAACTCCTCCTTTCGGAGAGCATACTCTGCTCTGATTGGTCAGATGTTCTAGTCTGTTGTGATTGGTCTACCGCTGTCAGCATGTTTCAAAAAGGAAACGCCCATTAAAATGAGTTTCAGCGAGCAGCTGATGAAGACCAGATGCGGGGCTTTTTGTTACCTGTAGGTTAGTACAGGGAGTAAAGTCTGGAATTACTAACGACTCCTTTTGGGAGTGCGTTTAGATTTTTTTGTAACTTTTCAGACATTTTTACATTCACAAATTCATATTTGAAAAACCATAATAGGTGCACTTTAATGGAAAACAACTCCATTCACGTCTGACTGCATCATACCACCCCATGGTGGATTACTTTCCTAACAGCACATCCCAACTTCTTTTAGCCATTCCTTACTTACAAACTGAAAAGAACAATCGGCCCGAACAACATGTTTTAAAATGTCCATACAGGATTTCATAGAGGTTTCACAGCCATAAATGTTCGATTCTGTCGCAACTTTTTAAAAAATTTGCGATGCAATTTGAGGAGCTTGTTTGTGCTCTGCGTAAAATGACTTGAACTGGTGAAACTGTTTTGCTCTGTCTTTCTCAGTGATGTTTGTCGGTAAACGAGACATACTCATGTTCGATGCACACGAACCGAAGACTGCTTTGGCTGAACGTGCGTCGTGATGACGCGTTTTAGCCCAAATCTGTGGTAATTTTGACACATAAATAAGATACAAGCGCTTCTGAAACGCTTCTGCGGTTTGCTTGATTTTACGTTCATTTCTGCGATCACAAAATCCTGGAGGGACTGTCTAAAAACCGAGTAAAGAAGGGGTTAAACGTATTATGGCAGGATATTCAATTCTCAGGATGGACAGAGGGGCAGCAAAAAGCTTAAAAACTACTTAATGTACCTTTAACTAATTTTGTGAAGGCACCCTTTAATGATTTCTGCATGGTGATGTGTGCACTGCGTTTTCACCCAGTCTAAGCACAGAAACCATTTGATAAAACGCTTAATAATATTTACGAATTATACAGCACTGACTTGGGCACTATAGCAAACAGTTTAAAGAAGACGCGTACAATAACATTTACCACCTCACACAATCATATCATAGCAGAGAGAAGTTATCTGGGCATATTTTCGAGGTTTTATCCATCTTTCGTAAAGCTTGTCTGGTCATAATTTCAGACAAAGCTGGCGATGGAGCACAATGCACTAGAGGATCAGAGGAAAGAGCACCACGTTCGCTTTAAAACGGACGTCTAGACCTTTTTTTACTTGACGTACTGACTACTCGCTGCCCAATTTCGCCTAACTCACATACGAAAATACCAAATACCGTTTCCGTTTGCCGTCAGAAAACTTGGAGGAACTAGCTAACTGGCTAATTTGATGTAACTAGCTAACGACAAGAAAAGCGAAATCTTTGTTGATCTTAAGCTAGATATACGGCCAGATCTGTACTGGTGAGTAAACGAAGCTGTTTTTCATCATCTGCCGGCGTCGTTTCACCACGACAACACGTCGTCAATTAAAATTTAGGTCAAATTAGTGTTTAAAAAGTAACCAAAGCGCCTTACCTTCCCAGAACCCAATATGCATCAAATTCTAGTCAACGAAGGTTTTCAGACATGAAACAAAAATGGCTTCTCCGTTCTACCGATGGGGAGGGGACTATTGCGAAATGGGCGGGACCTCGTGGTGACGCAGAATACTCAGTTAAAATAGCTAGCTAGCTAAAAGATCTTAATTCAAAACGGATTTTGTATTTACGTTAGCGCGCTGAAAGGTGCAGTCACACCCTTGTGATATTCACACCCTTAGACACATTTAAAGAAGCAGGCCATTGTGATTAGTGTTGTTGATTTTAATTAATGCTGTTATTTATTTATTTATTTTTTTATAAACACTTCTTGTGCACGTTTTTTAGTTATATTACTAGAATTCAGACTGTATGCATGTCTGTGCAGTGTAAGTAAAGAATAAAACACTGCTGTTATTGGATTGTAATTACTGTCGGGGTGGACTGTAACGATGCGGTCGGACACGATGTAGAGGATTTACACCACCTTTAAGGTTAAGATGATTATCTGATTAAGATTAATTTCCTATAAGAGCACACATTAAATTCTCTATGACCTCTGACCTGTAAAAATGTGTTTTTATAAATACAGTAAGGCAATTAGAAATTGTCATTTATTGATCAATTTAGTCAAGTAATCAGGAAACTGGGAAATAATTTACCAGCTGGAAAAGTTCCAGTTTGGCCAAACTGGGAGGGGTGGCACCACTAATGTAAAAGTGGTGGGGCAATTTTTTTTTGTCTGAGAGAAGAGGTACATCTGTCATTTGTCTATTTAAAAAAAACAACAACAACGTACAGACTAACTATTGACAGTGGGGGAAATAAGTATTGAACGAGGCAACATTTTTTTCAGTAAATATATTTCCAATGAGGCTATTCACATGAAATTTTCACCAGACTTTGGTATTAAGTCAAGAAATCCACACATGTAAAGAAATCCAAACATTAAAGTCTATAAATAAAGTTATGTGTAAACAAGAGGAATGACACGTGAAAAAAGTATTGAACACGCTAACTGAAATTTATTTAATACTTAGTGGAGAAGCCTTTGTGTGTAATGACAGCTTCAAGATGCTTCCTGTATGAAGAAATTAATCGGCCGCAGTATTCATGTGTGATTTTGGCCCATTTGTCACGATTTCCCCTCGAGCCAGCGCTGCAGTATTACAGCGTGCTTGGAAAACCAAAACGCATGCGCGTGCATGAGAAAGGTGCGCGAGCCCTTAGCAAACACATGCTTTCCGGTCTTCAATGATGGTGACTTTGTTTACTTTGGACACGTGCTTTTGTTATGGTTATGTCCTGTCTCCACCCTTGTTTTGTCATTGGTTGTTTCCTGAATGTGTGTCATCGTTTACAGCTATCCGTGTTTAACCCATGATTACGTTTGTCATATAAACCGCTCCTGTCTCTGGGCACATTGTGTAGTATTGAGTTTATCTCTTTACCAAGCAGTTGTTCTTTATTTCTCGTTTCTCGTTTTTGGATTCCAGTCTCGCCCAGTTTGTGCCAGTTTGTATATTGCCTGACCCTTTGCCTGTTATTAGACCATGCTTTGGATCACCGTTTTGGATTTTTCTGCCCCTCTCAATAAACGTCTTTTACTGCACCCGCCCTCAACTTTCATTACGTCCATTACGTGACAGATTACTACGCCTCAATATGGATGCAGCAGGAAGAAGGCGGAGACGTCACACAAGCAAAACCAAGCAAACCGTTCCAGCTGTGGATTCGATCCAGTTCCCACAGTGGATTGTAGTAGATCTCCCAGAGCAGTATGATGGTTTGTCAGGCGATCCTGAATATTTTATTGTGGACTGCCAGATCTATTTTTATACCCTAGCGGTCCCCAAGCCCAGCGAGAAGGGTTTGAGAATGGCTAGGGTTCCTGTTGTCCCAGTTTTGTGGCCCAGCACACCAGTGGGTGCAGTGCCTAGCAGCCATGGGATCCAGGGGACTGGAGAATGTCACTCAGTTCACGGGACTATTCATGATGGTGTTCGGCAGTCCAGAATCCAGGGTCATCCTGGAGGATCTTTTGGGGGAGCTTTGCCTCAGAGATGAACCTGACAGGCCGTTCACTACCTATTATGAGCAGGCAAACTGGGTGACCTCCTCCTCAGTGCTCCAACCTGAGACTCATGAAGTGGTCTCACCTGCAGAGCTCCAGCCAGAGGTCAACATGGCGACCTCATCTCCAGAGCTCGAACCTGAGACCCATGAGGTGGCGTCACCTGCCGAGTTCCAGCCGGAGGTCAATGTGGCAACCTCAGTTCCAGAGCTCCAGCTCGAGCCCTATAAGGTGGCCTCACCTGCCGAGCTCCAGCCGGAGGTCAACGTGGCGACCCCAGTATACCTCAAATATAAAGTCAAGTTCCTGTTAGAGTTCCCGAGGTGACCTCCCAAGCCATGTTCACATCCGAGGTCGAAGAGGCGACCTCTCAAGCCCAGTTCCTGTCAGAAGTCGAAGAGATGACCTCTCAAGCCCAGTTCCTGTCAGAGGTCGAAGAGACGACCTCTCAAGCCCAGTTCCTGTCAGAGGTCGAAGAGACGACCTCTCAAATCCAGTTCCTGTCTGAGGTCGTCGAGGCGACCTCCCACGCGAAGTTCCTGTCTGAGATCAACAAGGCGACCTCCCATGCCAAGTTCCTGTCTGCAGTCGACGAGGCGACCTCCCATGCCAAGTTCCTGTCTGAGGTTGAAGAGATGGCCTCCCAAGACAGGTTCCTGTCCGAGATCGACGATGTGACCTGCCACACCACGTTACAAGCTGAGATTGACAATGTGACCTTCCACGCCAAGTTCCAGTCTGAAATCGACATCACGACCAACCAGGTTCTGCTCATGCCTGAAACTGACGTCATGACCAACCAGGTTCTGCTCACGCCTGAAAGCTACGCCACGACCACCCAAGTTATGCTCACGCCAGAGTCTGTTAACATGACCATCCAAGTGCCCCCATGCCTGAAACCGACAATCACAGCCAACCAGGTCCTGCTCACGCCTGAAGCCAACGTCACGAATTACTAAGTTCTGCTCACGCCCAAGTCTGCTGACAAGGATGACCAAGTTCTGCTCATGCCCGAGTCTGCTGACAAGGACGACCAAGTTCTGCTCAGGCCCGAGTCTGCTGACACAGACAACCAAGTTCTACTCATGCCTGAAGCAGATGTCATGACCAACCAAGTTCAGCCTGCAGAGTCGATGGAGAACGACACTCAGACTCTTTGCGTGACTGAAGACACCATTCAGCATCCCTATACAGCTGAAGATGCCACTCAGCCACTCTGTTCTGCTGAGGAAATTTCTAAACCTCCCATTGCAGCCAAGAGCTCTATTTTGCTTCCCTACACTGCCGTGGATGCCACTATGCCAAGGTTCTAGGAGGACATCGCTCTGCCCTCCTGCACCGATGAGGACGTCGTTCCACCTCCCTGCTCTGCTGAGGACATTGCTCTGCTTTCCTGCTCCACAGAGGACGCCGCTCAGTCTTCCGTTTCAGCTGAAGACATTTTGCACAAAGGGCCAGGACCACCAGGGGTGTGTTGTGGATAAAAATGACATGAAATAAACATGAGAGAGACTGAGTATGAGTAAAAATGTAATTTTATTGGTAATTCACAGGACGGGTGGGTGCGTAGTCTGGAGGAGAGTAAGAGGGGGAAGAAAATGGGGTGCGTCCTGGGGACATGGGGAAATCAGCGTGGGTGAAGTGAACGGACCACTGAGAGTCGGGCGGACTGGTAGGTGAGAAGAGGGACGAATGGTCGGGGCCCGGATCAGAGAAGACAACATCATCCTCGGATTGGAAGCTAGAGGGGGGTTCTGGTTCTGACTGTGTAGAGGCGTCAACACGCACGTTCATGGGGCAGATTCTGTACCGAAGAAGAGGGGGGAACCCCAGATCTCTATTCTTAGGGGGGGTGCTGCGAAGATAGTTAAGTAGCATCATGATATCAGCCGTGAGATGCACAAGCTGGTAATGAGTGTCCAGATCCAGATCCAGATCCAGGTCCAGTAACGGAGAGAGAAGGGACTGACGACGGGCACCGGCACCTAGACATACAGAAGCGGTTTTAGTCAGAGGTGGATAAATTGGTAAAACACTTTAAAGATCTTTATGGGTTGTTAGTCAGAAAGTCGAAAGAAGTGTACGAGCTGAGGAGTGCTAAAAACACACACACACACTCGTACAGTCAAGGGCGGGCAAGTAGACACAACATACACACACACACTCTCTTTCTCATACACACACATGAATAACTTTAATTATATCTTATAGTAATAGAGAAACTCTATAAAAAACAGAATAGTAGGAGATATATATGTGGAGGGGTTCTGTCATGATTTGCCATCGAGCCAGCGCTGCAATATTGCAGCGTGCTTGGAAAACTGAAGTGCATGCATGAGCCAGGTGTGCGAGCCCTTAGCAAACGCATGCTTTCCGGTCTTCGATGACAGTGACAGTTTACATTGGAGATATGCTTTTGTTATGGTTATGTTCTGTCTCTGCCCCTGTTTTGTCATTGGTTGTTTCCTGAATGTGTGTCATCGTTTTCAGCTTTCCGTTTTAACTCATGATTATGTTCTTCATATAAACCCCTTGTGTCTCTGGGCACATTGCGTAGTATTGAGTTTACCTCTTTACCAAGCAGTTGTTCTTTGTTTCTCATTTTGATTCATGTTATTGATCTTGTTTCTCATTTTTAAATTCCAGCCTCGCCCAGTTTGTGCCTGTTTGTATATCGCCTGACCTTTTGCCTGTTATTAGACTATGCTTCGGATTACCATTTTGGATTTGTCTGCTTCTCTCTCTCAATAAACGTCTTTTGCTGCACTTGCATCCACCCTCAACCTTCATTACGTCCATTACGTGACACCATTCTTCTAAACATATTGTCTTTAAGTCTTGTTCAATTGGATTCAAGTTAGGTGATTGACTGGGCCATTCTAATACCTTGATTTTTTTCCTGAGAAACCAATTGAGAGTTTCATTTCATATATGCTTTGGATCGTGTACTAGGACCATGTGTGGCTATAAGTAAGCTTTCTGATCACATAGTTACTCTGGATGGACTTTCTGTTCATCATGTGCAGCAGTAAAAGACCTTGATGTAATTATTGACTCCAGTCTTTCATTTGATGCTCATGTAGGTAATATTTCTAGGATAGCCTTCTTTCATCTCAGAAATACTTCTAAGATAAGAAATATATTGTCACTACATGATGCAGAAATATTACTTCATGCTTTCGTCACCTCTAGACTAGATTACTGTAATGCCTTACTGTCTGGATGTTCCAGTAGGAACATAAACAAACTCCAGTTAGTCCAGAATGCAGCTGCTAGAGTCCTAACTAGAACCAGAAGATATGACCGCATCACTCCGATCTTATCCACACTGCATTGGCTCCCAGTGAAATCTTGCATTGATTATAAAATACTATCATTAACTTATAAAGCACTAAACAGTCTCGCACCACAGTATCTAAGCAACCTTTTGGTTTTCTATGATCCACCACGCCTACTTAGATCAAAAGATGCAGGCTATTTGACGGTACCTCGAAAAGTGAAGGCTCTTATAGAGGCTCTTATAGAGCCCCACAGTTATGGAACAGTCTTCCAATTAATGTTCATGACTCAGACACAGTCTCAGTGATAAAGTCTAGGCTTAAAACATATTTGTTTACTCAAGCCTACCATGACTAGACTTTCTGTTACGCTAAGTGCGGTCCTAACAATCTTTTCTCTCCCTCTCTTCTTCTATCGAGCCACACATGATTTTATGGAGATACTAGAGATCTTAATCCTTTCTGCTCTCCAGACATACCTGATCCATTTCAGATGCCCTACCTCTGGATGTTTATATGCTTCTGTAAAGTTGCTTTGAGACAATGTCTATTGTAAAAAGCACTATACAAATAAAATTGAATTGAATTGAATTGAATCGTTGTCCTGCTGGAAGGTCCACCCACGTCTCATCATCCTCCTGGTGGATGGCAGCAGGTTCTTCTCAAGAATCTCCCGGTTAAGGGCTCCATTCATCGATCCTTCAATTATATGAAGTCTGCCAGTACCATGTGATGAAAAACAGCCCCACACCATGCTTCCACCTCAGGCTTCACTGTTGGTTTAGTGTTTTAAGGGTGATGTGCATTGCCATTTCTTCTCCAAACATGGTGTGTAGTATGGCAACCAAAAAGTAAAATTTTGCTCTCATCTGACCAGACTACACTCTCCCATTATTTCATAGGCTTGTTCAAATGAGTTGCAGCAAACTTTAAATGAGCTTCAACATGCCTTTTCTTTAGTTATGTAGTCTTGCGGGGTGAGCATGAGCAGTGGAGTGCATTGCCTATTCTTTTCTCTGTGTCGATGGTACCTGCTACCTCCAAGTGTTTCTGGAGCTCTTTCCGAGTGGTCCTTGGCTCTTGGCCTACTCTTCTGACTAATCTTGCGAGGAGGTCCTGTGCATGGCCAATTGATGATGGAGTGATGTTGCTCCACTTGCGGAAAATGGCCTCAATGGTGCTTACTGGATGATTCAGAAGTTTTGAAATACGTCTGTATCCAATTCCATCAATATGTTTTGCAACAATAAGGTTACAAAGTTCTTGGGAGAGCTCTTTGCTTTTACCCATCACAAGATATTTCTTGTGTGACACCTTGGTAATGAAAAGCCTTTTTATAGATCTGGGTTAGTAAATTGATTTATTTATCAATTTACTAACCCAGCTGATATTAATTTGCACAGATAGGAGGTATAATTACTTATGGATTTCAGCTGGTTCCTTGCCTTACCTTGCCTTGGAGAACTGCTTTTTCATAGTGTGTTCAATAGTTTTTTCCTGTGTCATTCCACTTTATTACACATAACTTTATATATCGACTTTAATGTTGTGAATTCTTTATATTTCTGCATTTCTTGAGTTAATACTGATGTCTGGTGAAAATTTCATGTGAATAGCCTCATTGGAGATATATTAACTGAAAAAAATGTTGACTCGTTCGGTACTTAATTCTCCTACTGTATATTGCTATGGAGCCAGGGTACAAAACACCTTTTAATGAACGTCAACATAGTTTATTTTGACTTCACACCCATCATTTTGCATTTTACTCCTCGGGCAGCTAATAACAGCAAAGTTCGTTCTCAAAGTCAAACCAGACTAATTCGAAAATTTGTTTTAAAAATCGAAGACATGTTCATGTTCCGCGATAGGCTGTTTGTCGCTGTCTGTTTCACTAAGCATTTTTCCAGCAAGACTTACTTACTTTATTTGAAGGATGTAATTCGCATATATGTAAGATGCGTATCGACATTTTTGCCTGACCAACGATAAAATTGATCAGCTAACACTTGAACCTGTTCCTTGTGAGTGATGTACTTAATAACTTAATACAAAAAAAAAAAAAAAAAAAGACTGAAAAGTAAATCAGACCCAAGGTTACAGTCTCTTGTGGCCAAATCACAAGGACCGAAGTGGGACATGTGCAATGTGTTCCTTATCAGGCTAAGTCAAAACATTCTCCCTGTCAAAAGTCAAAACATTCTCCCCGCACAATGATGAATAATTTGCTGCATATTTCTCTTTAAATGCTGCTTATGTTCAGTGATGAATAATTAGTAAGATTTGATGGTAATATTAGTCTGCACTTATTTTCAAACTTTCTGTGAGGTGTTTTTTGTCTATTACAGATGTGTTATCTGAGTCCTTCACATTAGAATAAGATAGTGACTAGTTAATGTTGAATTCGGGTTTTGCATGGAGTACGAGTATCTGGATTAGGCAGCGTTGCATAAAGGTTTCTTTTGCAGACATGTTGTGCTGATGTGGCTGCAGGGACATGTTTGTTAGGTTAGTTCAATTACAGTCTCTTTGCAGCAGTGTAGTTTGAGTGATTTTTTTCTTTTCTGAACCGTAGATTGGTGAATAGAATAAAGTAGTTTTGTGACTATACAAATATATAAATATAATATATATTATATGGTGTGCTATGGATATGTCATACAATGTATATAGTTGCAATATTTAAATAATACAGTGCAGTGGTCACAAACACGAGGAATGGAGCATATACTGCACAATCTGTGAGTGAATTGAAAGTCTTTATACTGTAGCGGTGACTGAGCTGTGAACAGGATGCAGGTGTGTGAGATCTAGGAATTGCAGTACATGGCAGCCATGTTTGTGGACCGCAGTGCAGGAAGGGAAATGTAGTTTGTGACATGAGTAGATTTAACACTACCTTAATATGATCAAATACAGTTTAAATGAAATGGATACATTTATAGAGGGAATTTTATGCCTTTCACAAATGGCACTCAGCCAAGGAAACAAATGGGTGTTAAATTGAAACAAAGCTCATAGATGATGAATTTTATGTTAGACTAAGCTAAAGACATTTACGTATTACTCCTAATTAGATATATTTAAAATAAGGTAAACAAAATTAAATGTGTCATGCATGAAGGGTCTGAGTGATATTTTGAGTGTGGTATAGTTACAAATTAACAAGGGACAAAGTGGTGCATGCACATCTAGCCTCTAAACTAAATACTATTGGTGTACAGAGTAAAAACAAATTCAGTAGGTTGTTTTGAATAAAGAAATTAGTGGGATAAAAGAAACTAGAGAACTGTAAATACGTGTCTAGATCTCAACCTCATCTACTCTATTTTTAGTTCTGTATTATTGGGATTATCACTCGTTAACACAGATGGGATATTAACATGTTAGGTTAGTGTACATCACAAATAGTCCTAGACTAAAGGAGTTTTGTTTTTTCATTCACCAGAAGGATATTGAGAAAGGAATTCAGGAAGGGATATGAATGAATCTTTGTATTTTTAAAGACAGCAGACTGGAGCTCTTTGACGGATTTGGATTGGCTGGACGCTTTTATACTTGATAAAAAATTTTGATAGGACACAGAGCTTTGGGATTGGACTATAATGATCTAATATAGTGGGATTTCCCTCATTTTATAAAGGAACAACAAGATAAGTTAAAGGAGATGAAATAATATCAGCTGCTAAATTCAAAAATACAGATTCCACACAATCAGGCCTTGTGATTTGTTTATATCGAGCAATTTGAGTGCTCTGTAAACATCAGAAGTCTTAATATGTTTAAAAAAAAAAAAAAAAAAACTGAACTCCTCATTTTGACTGGCTTTCTGCATTATTAAAATCAGTGTACAGTAAATTACTTGATAATTATTCACTTTTTTTAATAGGCCTTGATCTGTTGCATAAATTGAACATTTAATGATGGGTTTTGCAGTTGTGTGTTCCCAGTTGTCTGACTCCAGTTTCCAAATTGGACAGTGATGGTGGCATCCCTCATCCTGAACTCGCTAACATACCTGGCACATTATGGGCTACATAAGGTTGAAGCACGGCAAGTAAAATGTACACTGTATTAAGCTAAAGTGAAGTATAGTCATCCTGTGTCCTGTAAACAATATCCTCCATCCTCAGAAAAGGATGAAGGGACATGCCCACTTAGTCTAGCATTATTACAGCAAGCTGTGATAACAACTGTGATAAGTTCTGCAATACAACACACCCAGTAACCAATGTTTAAGGCTGGAAGAGGATGGCATTTTACACAAAAGTTGCAAAATCAATGAACTAGTCATCCCAGTAGCTCCATTACTGCCTGATGTCCCTACTGTAACCTATTCCATTCCACATGATATTATTTTTCTGTTGTTGAACTGTGCTCAGCTCTTAGGGTTAGGGTCCAGTGTGCCTGCATGTGAGAGCTCAAGGCTGCTACTCCCCTTAACATTCCTAGATCAGTAGTACACCTGGGTGCGTCTCCCTCAGGCTCTGTGGACTCCCCTGCGGTTTACTCCTCTGTGGTCAGAGACTCCCTTGCATGCTCCCAAGGCCGACAGGACATGATTGGGGACCCCATAAAGCACAACAAATGTTAAGCTTCCTGGACGTTATCAAGTATGGTCTACAGTGGATCACTGATCACTCTCTTCATGATAAAATCCTGAGATCTGGGTGTTCTAAGGAAAAGCATGACATTGAATGGACTTATGCTCTGCACCTGTACTATGGCTGGCAAACTACAACAAAGACTTTTTCTTATATGTGACTGAGAGAGGGGGTGCCGCTGTGGGGGTCCCGGCTGAGGAGTGTGGGGCGCTTACAGGTCTTTAGTTTATTTATTGAAAACATTGTATTTGGTGGCACAAGGATTGCCAGCACGTTTGCATGCCATGGCTGGAGCTGCTCTCGTAGTGCAGATCACTGGGTAAATTGCTCTCTCACACAGTGATCTTGCACTCATCACACCAGGTCATTTTCTATTTTGAAAGAACAGGACATGAGGTTATTCTATGTTTCTATGTGCCACCCATAAGTTATTATTACTATTAAACCTAGTAGTGTGTCTAATACACCAACTGTAGTGTTGTATTGCCTAATTAATTCTGTGGAGCCAGTCACTGAAAACACTCACGATTGCCTAGCCGAAATTCATATTTCCTCGAGCCTAAGTTTGACCTTTTTAGACATTCCATCTGAAAGATTTTGTGTCTGAAATTTCACAAACATTATGAGCACCCTGCTCTGCCATATTGGCTGAATTAGAAACTATCACTACAGCGTGCAAACTGGTTAAGGGTAGAATTGTTAATATATATAGATAAATACTAGGACTAGGACAAATTACTCTGCTTATGCCCATGGATTGTGTCGTCTGTTTGGAGTTGTTTGAATGCAATGCGGTTTTAGAAAAAGCGTTGGAACGCCACTTACCGAGCAAATAGTTTAATTGAATTCTGATTGTACCTACTGCACTTCTCATTGCATGAATTTCAGATGCCTATGGTTTTAACCAGTGCGTGAGGGGGAAGGTAGGGGAAAGATAAAACAGCTAGAGGAATGATCTCTGTACTTACAGGCAATGTTGGATGATAATCTGAGTGTGAAATTTGTGCTCAAAACAATGTCAGAAAGGGAAGATCAGTATCAATAGGGCACATGCCAGAAAGACCATTTAAGCACTTGGTGATAGACAGGTTTAGTAGATGAAGGGAGGCAATGCCATCTGCAGACTGCTGGAGCAGTGATTAAATTTTTGACCAGAGAGGTAATTCCTCGAGTTGGCATACCATTTCAGAGTAGCTCTGACGATGGCTCAGCGTTTGTTTCAAAAACAAAAACAAGAACAGTGTTACAGTAACTGTGAATAAATTAAAATTTTGATGTGTTTTTCACCCTCAGTCACAAGGAATAATGGAAAAGGTAACGCAACGTGTGCTGGCACTGAACTTGCTTCGGTAGATGCTCTACCTCTTGCAGTAGTGACCTATCGCATGCAGACTATGTATCTAACACCGCATGAAATGCTTATGGGTCGACCCATGTCTGTGTCTGTCTGTTGCTTATGAGGGACCGCCGCTGGAGTAATTGTAGATGGAACTAAGAGCATATATGAGATAACTAACTGCTATGTATGAAGCTATCTATTCACAGGACCAGAGCTGGTGATGGAGAGAGGAGACAGAAATTCCTTGTCCCGTGACCCCAGACTTGTATACCTAGGGGTGTTCCAGCCCAGGAGTAAAAGGTGAGGCGTTACCGCCTCAACAGGGGGTGGTGGTCACCATGAGCAGTGAGAGAATGGCTGAAGCAGCTGACTACAAGAGAATGGCTAAAGCAGCTGACTACATGCGACCCCCAATCCCCGAGGATGCTCGAGGATCCTCCGATGATCCTCTGATGATGAGGTGACGGGTAACACGTGAAAGTCCTGTACGAAGCTGTCAACGGTGGTCTGCCCTCAAGAGACATTACCGCAGAACTCTCAATTCAATGGCAGGCCAGGATGAGAAGACGATGTGATGCACCATGCCCTGGGTGTAAGTGCTAGCCTAACCTCGTTTACATACTCGGGTATGTAAAGTGCCTGGGCCGAAGACAGCCAGCATACAGAGAGATACTGCCAACAGAGACTGTCAGTTTGGGTTGTTATAAAATGTTTGTGATATGACACGTGATGTGCAGCAAAGTGTGACACAATCAGGCATGAGAGAAGTATAACGGTGCTGTCGAGCACATAGTGCTGGCAGGGTGGGAATTTTTCCTCCTTAGAGGTTTTTTCGCCCACCCCTGAGTGCGAGGTTTGGTTTTTGGGGAGAAGCAACACACTGCACAGTCCCGAAAAATACAAAACTGAAGGCTGACAGGCCCAGTTGAGAAAAATAGGGAGGTGTAGATCCAATCAAGTAGTTACTCGTAGCAGCCACTTATACTAATGACAGTAGTAGTAATAATCACTATTTAGGGGGTAGACAGTTAATCAACGTACAATCAAAGGAGTCAGGACTCAAAACAATATATATGTGTAGTTTGTGAGGCTTTATAGCCTCAGAGGGGGAAATGTTGTATATAAAATATACATGAAATAAACACGAGGGAGACCTAGTATGAGTAATATGTAATCTTATTGAGGATTCACTGGGCTGGTGGACTGTATGAACGGATGTTCACCTAAGACACAACACACAGATAAGCAAGGCACAGGGGGATAACAATACATGTATTTGATTAAGTGGCGAGCCAGCCAGGAGTCAGCAGGTCTCAGAGCGTAGGTGGAGTACGTCTGCACGCAGGCAGAAGGTCAACTAAGAGACACACAGACACACACAGAGGCCTGGTGTGTATATAGAAAACAGAAATTAATCTGTTTCATGAAAAACTATTATAGGGTAATGTACATGCAAGTACTATAAACGAAAAAAGAAATGTAGAACAAACATAAAATTTACTCATAATGTAGAGATGGTGTGTTTGAAAGTGTCCGTTCTCAAGGAAAATCCAGTCAGGAAGTGACACAGACAAGGTCAAGTTATTTTTAAAGAGTGAAACAAGACAAAATATATTTTGAAGCCGGAACTGCACCTGTGTGATAAGGGTCGCTCAACAGTGCCAATTGATGTACATAATGGTGTTCCGAGATAGCTAACTCTAAACATATTGATGTCTGGGTCATCCTGACCCTAAGAAAACTGTATAAATAGAAGAGCTTCAGCTCTGTTTTTTTAGATTGCATTTTGGGACATCTCAAACTTTGGGGATCTCGTGTGGTGGAACGGAACAAATAAACCTGGACCCTTGCTCTTCTCACTCACAGCTGGTGTCTTATTTTTCATTCTAGAATTGAATATGTGAGTATCTGTTTCTATGTTAAGTGTCTTCAGGTAATAGGCACAATTTGGGCCAGCAGTTACAACTTTGCTATTGGTACTGGCTCAGCAAGGAAACAAGCACTTTGGAATACACTAGTTTAGGAAACAGCCCTGAGTATTGTTAGTGAGGCCAGTTACAGATGGAAAGAAACTGTTTTTGTGGCGGGAGGTTTTGGTCTTGATGGGACCACAGCCTCCTGCCAGAGGGGAGTGCCTAGAAAAGTTTTTGTCCAGGGTGAGAGGGGTCAGCCGCAATCTTAACTTCCGACTTCAGAGTCCTGGACATGTACAGGTCATGATGGGGTGGCAGATTGCAGTCAATCACCTCAGCAGAGCATGAGAAGAATGACATGTTGCAGAATGACATGCTGTAGTCTGTCCTTGTCCTTTTCAGTGTCAGCAGCAAACCAGATGGTGATGGCGGAGGTGAGTATGGACTCAATGATGGAGGTGTAGAAGTGCACCGTCATTGTCTTTGGTAGGTTGAACTTCTTCAGCTGCCTGAGGAAGTACATCCTCTGGTGCACTTTTTTAATTAGAGAGCTGATGTTCAACTCCCAATTGAGGTCCTAGGTGATGATGGTTCCCAGGAAGCGGAAGGAGTCCACAGTATTGACTGGGGAGTCACAAAGGATGATGGGGCAGGTGGGGCTGGGTTCTTTCTGAAGTCTACCACCATCTCCACTGTTTTCACAGCATTGAGCTCCAGGTTGTTCTGACTGCACCAGGTCAACAGATGGTCAATCTCCCATCTGTAGGCAGACTCATCCCCCTCAGAGATGAGCCCAATGAGGCTGGTGTCATTTGCAAACTTCAGCAATTTGGCAAACTGGTGACTGGATGTGCAGCTGTTGCTGTAGAGGGAGAAAAGTAGAGGAGAAAGAACACAGCCTTGGGGAGAACCAGTACTGATAGTCTGAGAGTCAGAGACATGTTTTCCCAGACTCACGTGCTGCTTGCAGGTGGAATCAGGCACACTCAGCTGGGAGAGCTTGTCCTGTAATAGAGCTTGTGTTGAAAGCAGAGCTGAAATCCACAAACAGGATCCTGGCATAGGTAACTGAGGAGTCCAGGTGCTGGAGAATGAAGTGGGGGACCATGTTAACTGTGTCACCTACAGACCTGTTGGCTCTGTAGACAAACTGCAGAGAGTCAAGGAGAGCACGAGGTGCTCAAAGACTTCATTACAACAGTCGTCAAAGCAACAGCTCTATAGTCATTAAGTCCTGTGATCCTGTTTTTTGTGGGATGGGGATGATCGTGGAGGTCTTGAAGCTGGCTGGCATATGGCATATCTCCAGTGAGGTGTTAAAGATGTCTGTAAACACTGGAGACAGCTGATCAGCACAATACTTCAGGGTGGATGGAGAGACAGTGTCTGGTCCAGCTGCTTTGCAGGGGTTCTGTCTCTTGAAGACTCTGTTAACATCTCTCTCCAGGATGGAGAGGGTCATACTTGTGGTGGGGGAGGAGGGGGAAAGGGCAGTTAAGGTGTGGCGCTGAAGCTGATGGCTGGTGTCACAGGGGATAGTGTCAGGACTGTCCCATTGTCTTTCAAAGTGACAGTAAAACTTGTTCAGGCTGTTGGCCAGACGAAAGTCATTAGCAGAGTAGGGGGCTTTAGGTTTGCAGTTTGTGATCTGTATGAGCCCTTTACAGCCAGAAACCCGAGTCATTGGCTGAGAACTGCTGTTGTAGTTTCTCAAAGTACAGCTGTTAAGCTTCTCTCACCGCCTTGCTAAACTTGTACTTTGACTCTTTAAACCTGATTCTGTCCCCACTCTTAAATGCAATTTCCTTCTCCAGCCTTAGCAGTCTGGCTGTGAACCAGGGTTTGTCATTGTTGTAACTCACTCTGGTGCGTGATGGTACACAGCTATCCTCATAGAAGCTTATGTATGATGTCACAGCCTCTGTGTACTCATCCATACTGCTGGTAGCAGTCCTGAATACAGCCCAGTCAGTACAGTCCAAGGTGTCCAAGCATGCCTGAAGATCCACCCCAGCCCCCCTGGTCGACTGCTTTGATGTCCTCACATTAAATAGCAGTGTTGGCTTTAGATCAGTAAATATACAGACACAGTGCTTGGTTAAATCTCTAACAGTGACCATACTAATTGCTGTTCTGAGAAAGTAATCATCATTATAGTTATTGCTAATGTTAGACTGCTAGATTGTTGTTAACACTACTCACTATTGTCTGCTAGTAGGCTTGTTGCTAAGCTACTCGCTATCGTCTGCTGTTATTGCTGTACTGCAATTTCAGTCCAAAATGTTGCATGAATGTTTGAAGTTCACTAAAGTAGAACAATACCAATAGCCACTCAGTCCTGTAACTGAGAAGTACAGTTAACATAGTTTTTTAAGAGCTATGTGTTCTGACACAGCAAACAAAACACATGCTTTCATGGAGACGTCCATATTTTTTTCTCCACTTCGCACGCCGAACGCGCTAAGGTGGGGAATAACCTTATTACAACTTGCAAATTACTACTTACAAGACACAACAAATGCAGCATCAGTGACTAGACTTTGTTCTGATCTCTACTGTGGAAGATAGTTCACTGAAAATCTTGGCGTGAGATTTATACATTGAGGTGTGCCATGAGGTGTGAATTGGTGTGAATGTTCAAGGATGAAGAGGCATTGTGAATAAATGACCAGTAGTGTTGTAGACTTCTTGTAGACTCAAAATTATTATGCAGACTGAAATACGAATAGTATCAAGACATAGCATTACATTCCAGGTTCAAGATCAAGAAACGTAGCAAAACCTGATTCAGTTTTTAGGATGAGGTACGCAACTGTGTGGTTGGATTTAAAATGTAGAACATTGCCTTTGTCAACCACAGGCAAACAAACAATATTTACAGGATAAATGTTGTTTTTTCTTTCTTAGATAATCATGCTTTGTGAATTTTTATGTTACGATTTGGAAGCATAACCAATTACAACAGAACCTGTCCAGCAAAATCATTACCCTCCAAGACACAAAGCAACCTTGGTATTATCAATCCCTTTAAATCTCTGGCATAAAGTGTTTGTTTCTACTTTGTCTCTGAACCAATTTTGGACAATGAGTCTGTCTATTTATGATAGATAAACTTTCACTCTACTATGTGGTATTACAGATTAGACGAATTACCTTCTTGTGAATTTGCCAAACTCAAGAACTTGAATGCTTTGAAACAGCCCACCTGCTGTCTGATTGCATCTATCCAATATATACACAGCTCTTAATACTGATAATGTGCATTCACTACTAGAGTAGCAAACCAGTATCCTAGCCAGATGAAGAAGATATTGTTGTTCTGGCACCATGGCACCAGATCAGCCACCTCCCTTCTATGTGCTGTCTCATCACCCCCAGTGATCAGTCCAATGAATATAGAATCATCTGCAAATTTGATATTGCTGGTGATGTGTGAGAGCGTAAAGCATAGGACTTAATACACAGCCCTGTTTGGGGGAGGGGGGTCCCTATGCTTATAGTCCATATGCTGTAGGTGTGGATGCTAGGTCTAGGACCCAGTTACAGAGGGTGGGTGTCAGTCCGAGAGTGAGGAGGGGTTGTTTTTTTTGCACATTTTGGATGGAATGAATGTATTGAATACCATGCAGTAATCAATAAATAGCATTCTCACATATAGTGTCCTCTGAAATTATTGGAATAGTAAGACCAATTCTTTTGTTTTTGCTATACACTGAGGACATTTGGGTTTAAGATCAAAAGATAAATATGAGACGATAGATCGGAATTTCATCTTTCATTTCCTGATATTTACATCTAAATGTGTTAAACAATTTAGAATATGGCATCTTTGGTAGCAGACCATCCAATTTTTAGGTGAGCAAAAGTATAGGAACAGATGGTCTTAAAGTAATTTAAAGTAAATGACACTTAATATTTTACATCAAGCCAATGACCCACTGATATCATAAAACTGTTATATTCTTCTATGTGGTGCTTTTCCAGGCTTGTTCTGCAGTTCCTTCAGCTGTTGTTTGTTTTCGTGTGTTTCTGCCATGTGTCTCCTCTTCAGGAGGTGAAATGCTGCTCAGTTTGGTTAAGGTCTGGTGATTGACTTGGCCAGTCTAAAAATTAAATGCTTGTGCAATGATGCTGATCGTTTTTTCCCTCTTTTCCCAGCAGCAACATGGGTTGCTTTTCTACCATAGACAGCTATCTGGTCTTCATGTTGGTTTATTCATTTTAACACCAAATGCAGTCTTCACAGGCAAAACCCAGGGCTCAAACCAAGAGTAGACATTCAGAGATATTAATTGTTTAATCAATCAATGTAACACGACACACCTGGACAGCAAGAAACACTTATAGCTGTCATTGCTCTCTAGATGTGAGAGAGCTGTGTGGATTACACTGCTGACTGTATCTTCAGTGGACCAGTTTTGGCAATAAGCAAACTGGAGTGTGGCGGTATGTTCCTATGAATATGGGTTATGACTAGCCTTTCAAAACACATCACAGTTGGAGTCAGTGAAACTGGTCAATAGTAATTAAGTCAAGTAGGTCACTGTGCTCTTCTTTGGGAGGGGCACAATGGTGGTTGTCTTGAGGCAGGTGTGTACTGTAGCTTGTGCTAGGGACAGGTGAATATGTCTGCAAAGACTCTGATAAGCAGGCTCTTAGCATGCATACCCAAGCATGTTCTCTGGGCCAGATTCTTTTCTTGGGTTTATTCTTCTCAGAGTCTTGCACATATCTGTTAATGGCTCAGTTTTGAGAGCCTCAAATCAGCATAGAATTCATTCAGGTCATCTGGCAGTGCAACTTGGCTGTGTATTTCCCTCTGTTTGTGTTCTGATAATCTGTTCTGTGTTACAGGCCTTGCCGCAAGCTTGCCAGGTGTCAGCATTGGCACAGTAATGCCCTGTTCTGTCTTTTGGCTTCTTTGCTGGTTAACCTAAACAGACTGCAGACACTCGCTGACAGGGTATATCCTGAGTTGCACTGTGGCTTCAGGTCTGAATGCTCTACAATCAACATAATCTTCTCCCTATGTCAGCTGCAAGAGAAATGTAGGGAGCAGAGACAGCTGCTTTACATTGCCTTCATCAACTTACTGAAAGCCGCTGACCTTGTGATCTGTGATAGACTGTTTAGAATCCTTGCCAAGACTGGATGACCACCTATTCCATACAGACACAAAGGGGACTGTCCAATTTGATGGCACATCATCAGTGGCTCTTGACATCTGCAGTGGGGTTACATGTTTGCTCCCACTCCATTTTTTTTGTTATTCTCAAACATGCCTTTGGATTATCTACCAAGGGGGACTACTGCCAAACCAGGTCAGATGGAAAGCTGTGCAGTACTTCTTGGCTGAGGGCAAAAACTAAAGTCCATGAGGTCCTCATTAGAGACATGTTGTGCACAGATGATGCAGCCTTGGTATCTCACACAGAGGAAAAGCTATAGAGCCTCATGGTCCATCAGTCTGAAGAAGTTGAACGTGATGGGCCAGGGCATTGAACAACCACCATTTATTTCCAACAATAATTCCAGCACTAGAGATGCTGCGTGAGTTTACCTACCTCAATGCTGCAGATACAGATAATCCCTCCATGCACAGGGAAATCAATAGAAGGATCACTCATGCAACCACAACCTTTGCCAAACTAACTATGGGAGTTTGGGAAAACAACAAGTTGCCATTCCACACCAAAATGACAGTCTATTATACACTACCATACACCCTTCTGTATGGTCGTGAGTTCTGGACTCTCTATTTCCAGCAAAAACCTCCAAATCAACTTCTCCCACCTGCATTCTTGGTTTCAGGTGGTCTGATCAGGTTACCCAATCTCCTAGTCTTTTCACACTGCTCCAGCAACGTTGGCTCTGATGGCTTGGTCTTGTTCATCACAAGCATCGTCAGATGGGAAAATTCTAAATGGCCTGCTGTATGGCAAACTGGCCTCCAAAAAGAGAGCATGAGTGTGGCCCCAACTCCACTTCAAAGATGCTTGTAAAACAGACTTGAAGTTAATGGACATGGATGTTGAGAATTGGAAGAAGCTAGCCAGCAATCACAACCTATGGAGGTAGGAGCTGCATGAAATTTCAGTTGGAAAATTTCTTTTAAAATGTTTTGAGTAGCCAGCCAGGGAATTCTGTGAGTGAGCTCCCAGTAACTGACCCTGGGACACTACCACTGATTATAGCTCCTGCATGAACGGATAGATTGCAAAGTCTTATATAACAATGAAGAGCCATGTGCAAGAGGTTTAATATTGATTGTATCAAACAAAATGAAAACACAATCCAAATATCTTTAAAATGATAATGCGGTCAACCTATCAGGTACAACAATGCCAAAGGGTTCAAAATGTTGAAGCACTGAGACACCAAGAATTGGGAATGGCAAGACTTTGCAATGAGTGAAAGTACACAAACTGCTCAACTATTATTGTGGAAGTGTAGGGTGTGGTCGACCACTGGCTATGGATGGAAAGAGGATGTTATGTAAACCAGCATTTAATGCATGATTGTTACCACCTGTGTGTTTTTACCAGCAGCCTACTTATCTGTGTGTTTGTCTCAGAGCCAGAGAGAGATGGAGCTGATGTCTCTCTGAAAACAAAGATACACTTGACACTTGAACCTGAAGGACCTGTGTGCAGCTAAGAGTTTGCTTTTGTTTTGTTTGTTAATGTGGTATATGGCAGCAGCGCATACTGAAAAATGCTTGCAGATAAAATAAAGAGCAGGAGAATAAAAGAAACACAAAGCTCACTTATTGGCTCTCTCCCAAGTCCTCCTCACACAGACACTGGTGTCAACAACTATACAATCAGGAAGTAAGCACAAAGTGGTTGCTGGAGGTTTCTCTAGTACTCTGGTGATCACTACCTCTGCTGGTTGGGAGGGAAAATGTTGCTGTGGCGTCATCATGGCAAGATCTAAAGAGTTCTGTAAAGCCTTCAGAAAAAAGGTTGTTGATGCCTATGAGTCTGGAAAGGGATTTAAAAAGATTATTTGAAATGCATCATTTCAAACAACTTCCAATTTGTCTAGGACTGGCCGTCCCAGCATGTTCAGCCCAAGAGCAGACCATCTGATGTGAAAAAAAGGTTTACAAGAACCCCAAAATTATTACAGGATCTTCTAGTAAGTCTGGCAACTGTTGGTATCAAAGTGCATGCTTCTATAATCAGAAAGAGATTGCAGAAATTTGACCTGCATGGGAGGTGTGTCAGGAAAAAACCTTTGCTGTCTAAAAAGAACATTAAAGCAAGACTAGTTTGCCAATGAGCGTATAGGCAAAGACCAGGGCTTTTGGAATAAAGTGCTCTGGACAGATGAATAAAAGATAGAGTTGTTTGGCCACAGTAACAGCAGACATGTTTGGCGCAGACCAAAGACATCATTTCAGGAGAAGCACCTCATACCAACTGTGAAGCACGGTGGTGGAAATGTTATGGTTTGGGGTTACTTCCCTCTCAGGGACTGGACCGTTTCATTCACTGATTCAACTATGAACTCTGCATCATATCAAAGAGTGTTTGAAGATAATGTGAGGCCATCTGTCCAAAAGTTGAAGTTGGACCAAAAGGGACCTTTCAACAGGATACTGATCCTAAGCACACTAGCAAATCCACCAAGGAACAGCTCAAAAAGAAGAAATGGAGGTTATGGAATGACCTAATCAAAACCCAGATTTGAATCCCATTGAAATGTTGTGGGGGGGATTTGAAACGGGCAGTACATGCAAGAAACCCCTCAAACATCTTGCACCTGAAAGAATATCACATGGGAGAGTGGTCAAAATTTCCAGCAACCTGATGTCAGAGACTGGTGGACAATTATGCAAAACGCTTACAAGATGTTATTTCTGCTAAAGGGGGCAGTACTAGCTTCTGAGGCCAAGGGTGTACTTACTTTTTCCACAGAAGAATATCACATCTATTGATATTTCTCTTGAACAAATGATTGAAAAAGCTTTCCTTTTCCTTGTGGTTTTGTTGAAGTATATCAACTTTATTAAGAGGCAATGTTTCAAAGATGATCAAATGTTTTCATGTCAAAAAATCTATATGTCTCACACATGGAACTTATGTCTTTTACTATAGTAACAGTAAGCTATGTGTGCGTGAACATTCTCTCATGATCATCCATTCAGCGGTGACATCGTTAGGAATCACTTCAATATAATTTTGTTAAAGTGAGATGGTGTATCATACAAAAACTTACGACTCCCAAATGTCTCATTCAGGTGGTCTCAGCCCGATTGTTTTAGTGTGGATCCGAGTGGCAATTGCCATGTTCGTATATGTCTAAACCAATGGAGAAAAACACACCAGGTTCCGAAACAAATGCTCAAAACGAGCCAGGTGTGAAAATGCCCTGAGATTCAAGATTTTCCCTTCATTTTAATCATTTTTGAAGTAACTTGCTACTTGAGTAGTCTTCTCATTGGATACTTTATTATTCTTACTCAAGTAATTATTAACATGATTACTTTTACTGCTACTTGAATAATTATTTTTGTAAGTAGTTTTACTTGTCCTTGAGTAAAATTTTTGGCTACTCTACCTACCTCTATACATGTTAATGGTTAGTAACATGAGCACAGTGAAAACTGGAAAACATTATCTCTTAATGTGTCTATGTAATATTACAGACCAGCTTAAAATTTCTGTAAGTGTGTGTTCTTATTGTTAGCAGCAGATGTAGATGTATGAAAACAAGTCAGCATGACCTTGTGTGTGAAGTCTGTGTAGGAGAACTGAGACTGACATTGATGGGAATGGTTACCCTGTGAAAGAAGTGTTTTTTTAAAAAAACATCCCAAGATGCTAGAGACATCAAGTATAAAGTCATAGGATGATTTTTCACATGGTTTCTTGTTTGTAAGTTTAGCAACTATAATATTTATTTAACAACTAATATATAAATATTAAAAATATTTGTAAGTATACATTTTATATGTATATAAAAGCCTATACATTTTAGTCAAATGCATTACTGATTAATCCATACTGAAGTTAGTTTGCATTATCTCAATAATATTTAATTCTCCATGGCTGTCATACTAGTCATGTTCAAACTTCTAGTTTAACTTGTTACCTATGTAAAAGATTTTCTTTTTGCCTTAAAGGTTTAAATTGGTGTTGGTAAGGGATACATATGTGTCACAAGTGTGAAAAAACCTCTGCCCTGAAACAAATAATAACAAAATACTGCATGTTGTACATGCATGCAAAAAAGTCAGTATTTGTGAGACAACTTTTCATTATAATTCAGATTATATGACTCAGGTAGCAGCACAATCCTTCATCTCAAGATGCTCTGGAGGTCAGTTGACAGCTGCTCATTATTAGGGTGAGAAGGTGAAAAAAAAGGCCAGATGTAGACGTTTTGTTTTTGGTGCTCTTGTGCCAGCAGATGTGTGATGTGGATGCAGGAGAGAAGCCAGCAGTGACTCATGCATGGTGATGTCCAGCATGAAGAATTCCGTTATTTTAACGATTTGCACTGCAGTTACATGGCAACAATTTAGTTGTGTATCTGGTCTAAGACTACGTCTTCATCCAAATGTGGCTTTAAAAATGTATTTTTTTTTTTAATTATATTTTGGCAAAAAGGATTTGGAACCCTGAAACCTTGTAATATGAGCATATCTTTTGTGAGTCACAAAGAAGCTGGGCCCTCATGTTTGTTTGTTTTTTATACTGTAGAGTTCCAATTGTTGGTTCAAACCTTATAATGCAAAATGTAGGATTTAACAAAATGAACATTTGCTCAGATTTGTGTATATATTTATACACACCTGCACAGCTGTGCATACCTAAAGCACCTAGAGGTGGAAAATACTGTATATACAGTCCCCTTAAAAACAAAAATTTGGCCTTGCCATTCTCATACTTTCAGAAGGGACTGTATAACCCCGTCCACATCCACAGGGCATAAGGGCGCAGTGAATGGTTTCTATGAAAAGTATGAAAGGATGAAAAGAAGTGTGTGAAATGGAGAGTGAAAAAGATCATCATACCCATAACCTTCACAGTCACCAGATCTCAAACCAGTTGAACACATGTGGGAGATTTGGGAGCACTATGTTAGACTCTTAACTCCACTGTCATCAAAACACCACTTGACAGAAATAATCTTGTAAAACCACGTCTTCATGTCTTCAAACTTTTGCCCATAGTGTTGTGAGGAGGAGGAGGGAGGGGCCAGGCTGTGAGGACACACACCTGGCACTGAGTTGTCTAATTTGAGGGAGAGAGCTATAAAAGAGAGGCTGGAAGCGCCCAGGGGGTGGGGTCTGAGTTTGTTTATGATTAAATTTAATGTTAATGTTCAGCCGACTCCTGCCTCCTCCAGATCAGACGTGTATCATGTATATTGAAAAAAAAAATCTTATTTTTATTTTTCAGTTCACAGATTATTTTGTACATGAAAATGTGTATCGTGTGCTTAATCATTATAATTAAATTTTCAGTGTCCTCCTGTTTATCTCCTGTTTTGCTTCCTGTTTCCTGCTGTCTGATTTTGAGTTCCTAGTTTTCCCCAGTTCCTCTTTCCTTCTTATGTCTCATCAGTGCTTTTAAACCTCTCTGTTTGCATTGAGTGTGTGTTTCTACAGCACTTCTGAGTTTTCCCAATTTTTTATTTACCTGGTTTTAATATTGTTATTTTTTACATTTGTATTACTTTATTATATTACAGATGGGTTAATATGGTGATGATCCATTATCTTGGAAATCATTGATCTAAAATTAGGGCTTCTACTTCCTGTGTTATGGTTAGTGAGAGAAAACAATTTTTGGTAATAGTGTTTTTAGTAACCGATCTTTTATAATCCTCATAAAAATCCACTTGATTAGTTATTTTATTAAAATATATTAAGACAGCAATCCTAGTTTATCTAATTTGTTGAATTGTTTAATCATACTAGGCAGTCCATGTCTCTTATGCTTATATCCAACAACCATGCCTGAGTAAGCTATTTTCTTTCACAGAGGAGCAGAACACACAAGCTTGCAGGTGAAAAACAGAACATTGTTTTCTGTTGCTGAATCCACTGATTGTACACAGTGTGACACTGCTTGGATAACTATTAGCTAGTTATTTGCTTGATTGGGAACTGTTAACCTTAACTTAGCCAAACACACCTTGCAAGGTATTGACTGTCTGCGCTTTTAACATGCCTTGGTAGAATAGCTATCAAATTCCTGGTTTCTTGTGTCTTGGATCTGGCCTGCTTCCTGGATTATGTAGGCTATTTTATTTGGCTTTCTGTTTGGATTTGTTACACAGTGTATTAGCTGGATCTTGGATTTTTAATGTAGCGCTCATACACTGGATCATGATTGGATTGGAAGTTTAATTTCCCTGTTCCCCTGGATCCTGTTTCATGACATTTTCATAACTAGTACTGTTTGCTGGATATGGGTATTGTATTCCCTTCCAAATGAATCATTTAAAGTAACCAAGCATTCAGAAATATTGCCTTAGAGAGCATAGTATGTATTTTTTTTTTTTAATTATGCATTTTCTGTGATGCTCTGACACACCAAGACAGCTGTTGTGGCATAACAATGGTAGATAAGCTAGGTTTTAACTCTTTTGCCCTAAATAGTATGTCAGAATTGTCCATTCAACAGAGATGCATTCTCATATCAACAAATGGGCCACATACCCTGACTTGCTGAATCCCCAAAGCCTTTCTCACAAAAGAGATACGACTAGGAGAAATTCCCAGTCGGAGAGAGACTGTCCCCAAAGATGGCCCCCTAGCCGGATCGGGAGCACTTGGTGTATGGACCCAAAATTTCAGAACATACCAAACTACTAATATTGAGGGCAGGCTGACCCTCAAGTTCTTTCTATCTGTTCTGAAACACTGTCATGTCCTGATCTGTTCAGACAATGTAGTACAGATAGGTACATAAATCATCAGGGTGGCACAAGATCCAAAAAATACTCTCTGCCTTACAAGTCAGCTCACTGGTAGCTAGCATCACTGAAGGCAACTTGCTTACTGGGTCACATCTGTGAAAAAATCAGCCAGACTTCTTTGCCTACTCTAAAACCATCTCATTGTCAAGCATGGTTCTCCCTGGCTGAGCCAAATAGTCCTGTGGGATAAGACACACCAGTTCACCCCTTGATGTAGATGCTGCTCATGTCACAAAATTAGGTGGGATGCCCTGGAACCTGCTCTCGCTGGGCAGACTTTTTTAATTTTTATTTTTTTATTTTTTTTTACAGATGTACCGAGAGCTGTGGCACCCCATGCATACCTGTGGGCTTGACCAATCAGTGCAGTGGGAAGCTCGATGATTGTGACGGAGCAGTCCAGGAAACTGAAAGTTAGAGCCCCTAGTTTGCCTTGTATTTTTTCGTGTGGAAACTGTTCCTGTCTTAGAGCTCATAGGAACATCACAGCATTTCTTAAAGGAGCTATGTCCCTTCATCTGCCTATCTCCCCCAAGACCCCAGTGTAGGATCTACCCCACATGCCGGAGTCCCTTAAGACATCTCTGTATGAACTGATACATTTTTGAAAAAAGTATCACTGAAAACATACTTTTTGCTAGTGAACATCTCAGCAAAATGGGTGGCAAAACTGTATGCCTTCACAGTCAGCTCATCCTGCAATTGATGGCTGGATTATTCTGGAGGGACCTTGTGGCCAAACCTAGGGTTCCTGTCTAAGATTAATGCAGCCAAATTTGTGAATAAGATGATTGACCGTGTTTTACAACGGTCAATCAGCAACACGCTCCCTATTCTGTCCAGTATGTGCTTAAACTTACTATTGGAACCACACAGGCTGCTCCGATATCAAAGCAAAAATTGGCCCACCTGGTGACCAAGAATGTCACTATGTCCTACAAACAGTCTGTATTCCCAGCCCCTACCTTGCATGCCATTCCAGAGCTGAAACAGAACGTTAGTTACTGATGTAACTGTGGTTGTATGAATATTGGATATCCACCATGGTTCCCTCTCATTTGGAACCTGTGACTCATAAAGCACTAGGCGAGTAGGTAAGAAAAAAAATCGATGTGGCATGAAGGTCTTTATAGCAAATACTAGGTCATTGTGACTTCTTGACTTGGTTGTAGGTCTTGCCATACGTACGCACAAGCACTAGAAAATAGCCAGATTTTGTATTGGAAAATCCTTAGCCCCTTCCCCAACTAAAAATAAGTCTAGCATATTCCAAGGACACCTCCCCACACTGAACTCACACGTGCAACCAAATAATATAAATTAATGGGGGAGGGAAGACAATGAAACACACACACACACACACACAAGGAGGAAGAGGAAAACAGACACACCGCACTACTAACAGGCCTCATACACACCTGGAATTAACATGAATCAGAGTTAGCGGATCATAAGTGGACAGTCGAGACGCATCCAACCGTTCACACCTGGCATTATGAATGCGTCTCCAGTGACCACTTGATCATCAGATTTCATACATTGTTTCTGCTGGAGAAAGGCTGCTGTGCATATTTATGATGTCAGTCTTCTGCTGCTTATTTTCAGGCAGAAATGCCCCACAAATCCCTTCTCATGGACCTTTGCACATTGTTTTAAATGTTTTAATTACATGGGTTCTAACAAAACTTATAAATGAATTAAAGATGAGACCACAAACGAAGCTATGAAAAGCAGCTGTTTTCACCTCTGCTGTTATACAGTGCTGTGAAAAGGTATTTGATTTATTTTGTTTTTGTGTGGCTCATACTACAGTGTTTCAGAAATTAAAACAAAATCTAAGATAAAACAAAGGCAACCTGAGTAAACACAAAATACAGTTTTTAAATGATCGTTTGAAGCAAAAAACATTATCTAATACTAACTGGGCCTGTGTGAAAATATGTTTGCCCCCACAGTTAGTAATTCCCCAAATCTATGAAACTGTACTCATAATGGGGTTCAGCTGGACTAGACGCAACCAGACCTGATTACTACAAACCCTGTTCAATCAAATCAACACTTAAATAGAACCTTTTCAACAGCATGAAGTTGGTTAAAAGGTTTTATACATTAAACACACTATAAATTCAAACACAAAATAAATTCCAGAAATGATTAGGAAGAAGGTGACTGAAATACATCAGTCTGGGAAGGGTTACAAAGCTATTTCAAAGTCTCTGGGTCTCCAAAGGACCACAGTGAGAGCCGTTTCCAAATGGAAAAACTCTGCACAGTAGTGAACCTTCCCAGAAGTGACCGACTTTCCAAAATTCCTCCAAGAGCACAGCAACTACTCATCCAGTCACAAAAGTTCCAAAGACAACATCAAAGGACCTACAGGCCTCTCTTGCATCAATAAAGGTCACTGTTCATGACTCTACTATCAGAAAGACACTGGGCAAAAATGGCTTCCATGGAAGAGTGGCGAGGTGAAAACCACTGCTAACCCAGAATAACATTAAGGCTCATCTGAATTTTGCCAAAGCCTTGATGATCCTCAAACCTTTTTTGGAGAATGTTCTGTGGACTGTTGAGTCGAACGTGGAGCTGTTTGGAAGACAGGGGTCCCAAACAAAACACCAGAAGAATTCCACAAAAAGAACATCATACCTATGGTCAAACATGGTGGTGGAAGTGTGATGTTGTGGGGATGCTTTGCTGGTTCAGTGCCTGGGCAACTTGCAATAATTGAGGGAAGCATGAATTCTGCTCTCTACCAGAAAATCCTAAAGGAGAATGTCCGGTCTTCAGTCCGTAAATTGAAACTCAAGCACACCTGGATTATGCAGCAAGACAGTGATCCAAAGCATAGTACTAAATCCTAGTCCTAGAAGTAAGTGAAAGAGTGATCTCCAGTTATCAGAAGTGTTTGGTTGCAGTTATTGCTGCTAAAGGTGCCACAACCAGATTTTAAATTTAAGGGGGCAATTCATTTTTCACATGGGTGATAAGTGTTGGATAACTTTTTTTTACTTCAATAAAAAAATGTAATTGTATTGTGTGTTTACTCAAGTTGCTTTTGTTTTATGTTGTATTTTGTTTGATGAACTAAAACTATTTAGTATTAGATATACACAGAAACAGAAGAAATCAGGATGGAGGCAAATGGATTTGTACAGCACTGTAGCTTATACTAAAATATACTAAACAGTGGATTAGAAACCAGCTAAATAAGAGACCACAAGTTTAAATAGAGCTTGTTTTCAACTGTATGAATGAATTCTCACTGCCAATTTGATCATTATGACTTTTTCTGGTGTCTGTTTGGCCTGAATCGGTTATTTTCTCTTCCCTGCAGCAGTAGAGGCAGAGAACTCCCCAAGGAAGAAAGAGGAAAGACTGCTATGTAACACGAGATATTAAACTTGTATGGAGAAAAAAGCTCTCTCTCTCGGCGTGTGTACACACACACACACACACACACACACACACACACACACACCATCTTTTCAACACACTAGGTATTGTTTGGATGGAGAATAATATACAGGATGCTGCACTACCACAACTACACAAATGACCCATGTACAGTGGTGCTTGAAAGTTTGTGAATTTCTATATATAGATAATTTTATATATTTCTGCATAAATATGACCTAAAACACAAAATCATCAGATTTTCACACAAGTACTGAGTAGTCAAAGAGAACCCAAGAAACAAATGAGACAAAAATATTATACTTGGAAATTCATTTATTGAGGAAAATGATCCAATATTACATATGTGTGAACAGCAAAAGTATGTGAACCTCTAGGCTTAGCAGTTCATTTGAAGGTGAAATTAGAGTCAGGTGTTTTCAGTCAATGGGATGATGATCAGGTGTGAGTAAGTGCCCCGTTTTTTGTTGTTGTTTTTGTGTTTTTTTAAAGAACAGTGATCTATCAAAGTCTGATCTTCACAACACATGTTTGTGGAAGTGTATCATGGCACAAACAAAGGAGATTTCTGAGGATCTCAGAGAGTTGTTGATGCTCGTCAGACTGGAAAGGTTTCAAAACCATCCCTAAAGATTTTGGACTCCACCAATCCACATTCAGACAGATTGTGTACAAATGGAGGAAATTCAAGACCATTATTACCCTCCCCAGGAGTGGTCAACCAACAAAGATCACTCCAAGAGCAAGACATGTAATAGTCCATGAGGTCACAAAGGAACCAGAGTAACTTCTAAGCAACTAAAGGCCTCTCACACTGACTAATATTAATGTTCATGAATCCACCATCAGGAGAACACTGAACAACACTGGTGTGCATGGCAGGGTTGCAAGGAGGAAGCCACTGCTTTCTAAAAAGAACATTGCTGCCCATCTGCAGTTTGCTAATGATCACATGGACAAACCAGAAGGCTATTGGAAAAATGTTTAGTGGATGCATGAGAGCAAAATATACCTTTTTTTCTTTGAATAAGAAGCATTATTTTTGGAGAAAGGAAAACACTGCATTCCAGCATAAGAAATTTATGCCATTTATGAAACATGGTGGTGGTAGTATCATGGTTTGGGCCTGTTTTGCTGCATCTGGGCCAGGACGACTTGCCATCATTGATGGAACCTTAAATTCTGAATTATATCCAGTGAATTCTAAAGGAAAATGTCAGGACATCTGTCCATGAACTAAATCTCAAGAGAAAGTGGGTCATGCAGTAAGACAACGACCCTAATCACACAAATCGTTCTACCAAAGAATGATTAAAGAAGAATAAATTTAATGTTTTGGAATGGCCGAGTCAAAGTCCTGACTTTAACTCAATAGAAATATTGTGGAACAACCTGAAGCAAGCAGTTCATGTGAGGAAACCCACCAACATCCCAGAGTTGAAGCTGTTCTGTACTGAGGAATTCCTCAAAGCCGATGTGCAGGACTGATCAACAGTTACCGGAAACCTTTAGTTACAGTTATTGCTGCACAAGGGGGGTCACAACACAACAGATACTGAAAGCAAAGGTTCACATACTTTTGCCACTATATTATGTTGGATATTGGATCATTTTCCTCAATAAGTAAGTGATCAAGTATAATATTTTTGTCTATTTTTTTTTATTGGGTTCTCTTTATCTACTTTTAGGACTTGGTTTAGGATGTTGTCCAAATCTGATTATGTTTTAGATCATATTTATGCAGACATATAAAGGGTTCACAAACTTTCAAGCACCACTGTAGCTGCTACTGTAGAGTGATTTGGCTTGCCCAGTTTGTTTACAGAAGCAGGACATATTGCATTTGTTCTAGAGAGCATTTCATTGTACACTAATCGGACAACATACACTCAACGCCCACTTTATTATTGTACACCTACTCATTTATGCAAATATCCAAATCAGCCAATCATGTGGGAGCAGCACAATGCATAAAATCATGCAGATATACTGTAAGTCAAGAGCTTCAGTTAATGTTCACATCAAACATCAGAATGGGGAAAAAGTTTGATCTCCGTGACTTTAACCATGACATAGTTGTTGGTGCCAGATGGGCTGGTTTGAGTTAGTTGATCTGGGATTTCCACACACAACAGTCTCTAAAAACAAAAAAACTTGATATGTATCTGCATGATTTCATGCATTGTGCTACTGCAACATGATTGGCTGATTCGATAAATGATTCTATGATTTCTGGGAACCACCTTTGTGAGAATGTTCATTGTTAAACGCCCTATACAAATAAAATTGAATTGAATCGAATTACAAAGTATTCATATTGGTCATAGGCAGTGTTAAAGCCCATCTTACATTCTTCCCCATTTCTGATTCAGATGAAACTGTAAGCACTCTGCAGGTCCAGTTCTGTGAAGACACAGGCATTTTTGAGTTGTTCCAAAATGAAAGGCACCAGCAGCTGAGGATATCACTACTTGACTATTATTTGGTTCCGTCCTCTATAGTCAATGAGTCCAGCTCCTTTTTTCTTCATAAAGAAGAATCCAGCATATGCAAGAGCTGTGGATTAGTAGAATATAGCTTTGCATAAGTGCCTCCTCAATATACTCCTTCGTAGATTTGTTCTCTGTTTCACATAAGGGGTAGATGCAGTTTTGAGGGGGCATGGTACCTGCCATGAGTTCAGTGGCACTGTCATAAGGCTGATTACCTTGCCTTTGCTGAAAACCACCTTGAACTCCTGATAAACTTGGGGAATTTCCACTTTAGAGCTGAGGCAATTTGAGGCATGGTATATGACAATAGGGTGTGATTTCCCTTTCTGCCCAGGAGATTTGACGATTCTATGTTTGCATGGAAAATGGAAAGCTAAGGACTGTGGGATACTTTGCTGGGACAGTGACCAGAAGTGGGACATTTTCTTGGTGCAAAGCTCTGAATTGGAACATGAAGGGGTCAGTACAATGGGTGATGGATTCTTCTCTATGGGTCCACCATTAAGTGCTTGAATCTTTGGTGGGATCTGGAGAGGCTGGGTGCTGAGTTTGAACTTCACGATGAGGACTTGGCCAATTAAGTTTGCTGCTCCAGAGTCAATCAGCACTGTAACAATGGAAAGACCTTCTGAGTGTCTTATGAGGAGCACTGTGTTGCTTGGGGCTGCTGCAGTCATCGCAGAGTCTCTCTCTTTTGTGCTTTATGCATTCCATGATGGTTCGCTTGGCTTGATTGAATTGCATCAGTTCTTGATGCTTGTGTCTGGGGCTGGATTCCACACAGTGAATCTTCCTCTTCGGTTACACAAATGTTGATCAAGACAAATGGAGAGGGTGATGATGGAGGCCAGTCCAAGCCTTGTTGATAGGCCTTCATGACTGATTGCTCATTTCATCCACTGTGCAAACACAGTGACACTACAATTGCCCTTTTTGATGGACAGAATTTGTTTCCCAATTTCCTTGACCTCTGGGGAATGACTGAAAAAGCATTGAAAGAGTTTGATGGAGCAGGTGTATGGTGTGGTGTGCTCCCCTACCTGAGGCCAGACCACTGTAGCCCAAGTGAGTGCTTTCATGCACAAAACATTTATAAAACAGTCCCATGCACACCTCTAGACCAGTCCAGAACTTGAATGGAACCATTTATTATTTACTGAAGAGTAAAACAGATGAGGGCCCAGAAGCTCTGAGCAGGACAAAGTCCAGATATAACACTCTGTAGTCCTGGTGCAACATATGTAAACACCCCAAGGCGTGAAAGAATTTGTTAACCTAGAGGTAAATCAGTGGATGTAATGTGAAAGTAGCTTTGTTAAACAAAGAGCTCAACTCTGATACCAGATGTCTTCTTGAACTGTCCCCATCCACTCTTATCTGTCTTATCTGGTTTGTGCAATATTAATAATGTAGCCTGTTGTGTAAAACACTGAACACATATATTTTACACTGTATTAGATATCCCCCTTGTGGAGGAGAGAATAAAGGGAGGTGGGGCAATGATCAGGACTGAGCACATTTATATCGTGTCACCTGCATGAGGCCAATATAGCCTATGGGTTGGACTTTATATAACAGTTAACAAATACACTGATCAGCCATAATATTAAAACCACCTGCCTATTATTGTGTAGGTCCCCCTTATGATGCCAAAACAGTTCTGACCCATTGAGGCATAGACTCCACAAGAACTCTGAAGGTGTGCTGTGGTTTCTGACACCAAGACAGATTAGCAGCAGATCCTTTAAGTCCTGTAAGTTGCGAGGTGGGGCCTCCATGGACTGGACTTAGTTGTCCAGCACATCCCACAGATGCTTGATCGGATTGAGACCTGGGGAATTTGTACACCTTGAACTCTGTCATGTTCCCCAAACCATCCCTGAACAATTTTTGCAGTGTGGCAGTATGCATTATCCTGCTGAAAGAGGTCGCTACCATTAGGTAATAACGTTGCCATGAAGTGGTGTACTTGGTCTGCAACAATGTTTAGGTAGGTGGTACATGTCAAAGTAACATCCACATGAATGTCAGGACCCAAATTTTTCCCAGTAGAACACTGACCAGAGCATCACACTCCCTTCACCAGCTTGCCTTCCCATAGTGCATCCTGGTGCCTTCTCTTCTCCAGGTATGTGATGCACAAACCACCCGGTTGTCCAAATGCTTTAAAAGAAAATGTGCTTCATCAAACCAGGCCACCTTCTTCCATTGCTTCATGGCCCAGATCTGATGCTCCCATTGTAGGTGCTTTTGGCAGTGGACAGGGGTCAGCATGATCACTCTGGTCTGCTGGCAATCTGTGATGCTCTGTGTGTTCTGACACCTTTCTATCATAGCTAGCATATCATTAACTTTTTCAACTATTTGTGCTACAGTAGCTCTTCTACGGAATCGGACCAGATGGGCTAGCCTCTGCTTCCCAGGCACATCAGTGAGCCTTGGTCACCCATGAACCAGTTGCCAAACCACCAGGTGTCCTTTCTTGGACCACTTTTGGTAGGTACTAAACACTGCATACTAGGAACACCCCACAAGACCTTCTGTTTTGGAGAGCAATTGAAATAGTTCAACACAACAAATGCTTCAAGTGGTTTCCCCAAAGTCAACTGAAAATGCAACTTATAATGATTTCTCCAGTCTCCAAATTATTCAACCCCTTCATGGCAAGCATCTATAGTACTTAGTAGATCACCCTTGTGTTGTTTTGTCCTACTGCAAACGAGTTGCAAAGCTTCTGGCAGCGTTCCTGAGGAATCTTAGCACATTTCTCATGAGCAATAACCTCCAGCTCAGTAATATTCTTGGATTTGCGTATTGCAACCGCCTTCTTCAAATCCCACCAGAGATTATCTAAAGGGTTCAAGTCAGGTGACTGTGATGGCCCTGTAGAATCTTCCAGACGACTTCTGCAACCAAGCCTTGGTGGAATTTGAGGTATGCTTGAGATCATTGTCCTGTTGGAAGATCCAATGATGCCCAAGCTTCAGCTTCCTCTCAGAGGGCATGACGTTTTCTCCTAGGATTTCCTGATATGTCAATGAATCCATCTTGCTTCACACGCTGCAGGTTTCCAGTGCCAGAGGGTGCAAAGCAGCCCCAGGACATCACCGAGCCACCACCATGCTTGACTGTGGACAGAGTGTTCTTTCTTCATTCTTCTTCCTCCAGACATATTGCTGATCCATTGTGCTGAAAATGTCCAGTTTTGTTTCATTGCTCCACAGAACAGAATCCCAAAGCTTCTGTGGCTTATTTATATGATTTTGAGTCGATGTTTCTTGTGCTTTTGGGTCAGTAGTGGTGTAGGTCTTGAGGTTCTGGCATGGAAACCTTCCGCATTTAGTACGCGCCTCACTGTACTCACTGAAACCACCAGGTCTTGCTGCAGGTCTTTTGCAGTCACTCGAGGGTTTTTCACAACCTGCCTTCTCAGAAATCTGCTCGCAGCCGTTGATAACTTCCTTTTTCTACCCCGTCCAGGTATTTCATACACTTTCTACCCCAGCCAGTTCAGGTATTTCATGTGTTCCAGCTCAAGCATGAGACAACACCTGTTTTGCATATTTGTGCTGTTGTGAGGGATTCTATACAGGGGGTTGAATAATTTTGAAACTGGAGAAATTTTCAGTTGAATTTTGGGAAACCACTTGAAGCATTCGTTGTGTTGAACTATTTCAACTGCTTGTGTTTGATTTGTTCATTGCAAACAGCTGAAATTCTGTAAATTTTGACTATAAACCTGATTTGCAATGGGGGTTGAATAATTTTGATTGCAACTGTATATATAATAATGTTATTCACTTCACCTGTCAGCGATTTTAATGTTATTGCTGATTGGTGTATATGGAGAGAGAAAGAGAGATGCAGTGTACACATACAATATAAATACATTTATATCCATATAAATACACTACATTGTCAGAGGTTTGTGGATACCTGAACATTACACCCAAATGCGATTTTTCACGAAACTCTTTCCACAAAGTTAGAAGCATAAAATTGTAAAGAATATCGCTGTATGCTGTAGCATTACAATTTCCCTTCACTGGAACTAAGGGGCCCAAACCTGTTTATAAGTAATCCAACTGTCCCAGCCATGAAAGATGGAAAACGAGTTTTCACAGGTATTGCATAAACCACACCTACCATTATTATTTGCACATAATATGCAAAATAACTTGCACACTTCTTGCCATAGTTAGATGATGTGCATGTGATACTGACATCAGGGACAGCTTACATGCTATGAGGCTGAATCCTGAATGTGAGGATGCACGTGTAAATTTAAGAATAATACAGTTATAAGGCCTATCATTTGCTAATAGTCCTTATTGTTTCTAAAATATATGAGGACCTATTTGTGCTGCATTAGACTCGGTGATCAGTTCATAAATTAACTACGAAAAATGCAATCTGCTGAAATAATATACAGTATAATAAAGCAACAGCTCAACATACAACAAAAATGATGAATAAAAATTTAACCAAAATGATACAAATTAAGAAAAATTTTATTGGTAAAAAAAGGAATAAATAAATAATACAAAAAAATGTACAAAATAGAACAAATTGTATTATTAAGACAAACACTGGTGGATTGGTGATGTTATAGATGCTTATGGCAGCTATAAGCTTCCCTTACTTGTTCGTTACACTGGCCTTGTAGTTCCAGTACAATCTTCAGACACCAAACTTGTCTTGACTGATCTTATCCTGAATGGTAACGGAATGAAAAATAAATGAAAAAAATCTTTCATTTTAATTAATGTTCTGTTTATATGTAGCATGAGGACAGGACCCAAACTGCTGTCAGTCATGTCACAGATTACTACACAATCTGTGTAAAGTTCTTCTCATTACACATAATGTCGTCCGCTAGATTGTTACGATACAGACTAAGCCACTGTGGTAAACCTTAAAAATCAAATTATGAAAATGTCAGACTTGTCTTGGCTCAGAGAAGAGAAGGATTCACATGAATGCCCGGACTGTTGGGAGTCTGTGAGGTGTGAGCAGTCTGACAACACAGAAATGAAAACAAACATTGCCATGCAATTAAGCTAACTTAAGGTCAGCCTAAGAATTCTGTATCTATTTATCCGGCAAATTGTGCATTTCTGATTTGATTATTATGTTAATTATTAACTTGTCAGTTGATTTGTTAGTTAGTTATTGATCAGCACAAATGGGTCACCACAAAATGGATGAAGGGATGCAATGATAAAGCATGCAAAACCGGAAATGTTAATGGTAAGTCTAGTATTTATAGGCAACACTCTAGACCAGGGGTTCTTTTCTGACCTACTTTTCTGTAGCCAGGGACCCCTTTATCTGTAAAATAAATTCCTTATACACACTCCACACATAATCCAACTAGTCTATATAGAATATTTTGGCTATTTATTGGAGCTATATAGCCATTTTATTCCTGAATTTTCCACTGATTGAACACCTTTTTATTAAAATTGTCAGTACATTCATGTTAGCTTTATTTATAAGATGTTTTTGTTGTTTCTTATTAACTTGTATTAACTCTGATGTCTGTCTACATACCTTTGGCGAATAAACAACCTCCAAATCACAAGGTATGTGAGAAAATGGTCTGAGGAGACCAGTGAGGCATTAAGAGACTGTTTTGAGTCTATTGACTGGGAAATGCTCTGTATTTCACACGGAGAGGACATTGACAGTCTCACTCACTGTGTAACGGACTACATTCATTTCTGTGTGGAGAACACCGTGCCTAAGAAGAAGGTTCTGTGTTTTTCCAACAACAAACCCTGGGTGACTCCAGAGCTCAAACCTCCGTTAAAGGAAAAAAAGAGACTGTTTGGATTGGGGGATAAAGATGAGCCGAGGAGGGTTCAAAAACAGCTCAGAGGGGAGATAAGGAAAGGAAAAAAAGACAGCTACAGAAAAAAAATCGGAGTAGCGCCTTCAACAGAACAACATGAAGGAGGTCTGGAGGGGACTGAAAACAATTTCAGGTCAGAACAAAGACAATGGGAGGGGCCTTGTATCCGGCAATCGTGACAGGGCAAATAAATTAAATCTGTTTTTTTAATAGATTTGATTCGGCTCCATCTCCTCCCCCCTCCAACCAGACCTCAGACCTGTCAGCGACTCAACCTTTCCCCTCTTGGGCCAATAGGCACCCCCTCCTCCACCACCAGGGCTCCAGGAATATTAGCATCATCCAACTCTCACCTCAGAGCTTCTGAGGTATCAGCATTACACAGCTCACACCTCTCCACTGCTTACCATCCCTCACTCGAGGAGGTTTCACACCCCACCCCCCATACCACTCATCAGGGATCGCCAATAACTCCCCCTGCAGTCTCTCTCTGACACTCAATCAAGTGAATAAGGAGCTAAAGAAGATCAAGGCAAGAACGGCCCCAGGCCCGGATGGAATCAACTCCAGACTGCTTAAAGACTGTGCAGATCAGCTCAGTGAGGTCATCCTGCACATCTTTAATCTGAGCCTGAGACTAGTGCGAGTTCCAGTACTGTGGATGACTTCTTGTGTGGTTCCAGTACCCAAAATTGCACATCCGAGTGAGCCAAACCACTTCAGACCGGTAGCCTTAACTTCACACCTGATGAAGTCCATGGAGAGAATTGTACTGTAACAGCTGCGGACCCTAGTGAGCTCAGAGCTAGACCCCCTACAGTTTGCTTACCGACCAGGCATGGAGGTTGAGGACGCCACTATTTATCTGATGTACAGATCATTTCTATACCTGGAGAATACTGGGAGCATTGTGAGGATCATGTTTTTTTCCAGTGCTTTCAACACAATTCAGCTGTCACTACTTAGGGGGAAGCTTTTGGGAGCTGGAGTTCATTGCCACCTGGCTGCATGGATCACCAACCATCTTACTGACAGACCACAGTATGTGAGGCTCCAGGACTGTATGTCTGATGTGGTGGTCAGCAGCACGGGAGCACCGCAGGGTACAGTGTTTGCACCATTTCTCTTCACCCTGTACACAGCGGACTACATGCATAACACTAACAGCTGCCACCTGCAGAAGTTCTCTGATGATACGGTCATTGTTGGACGAGTATCAGAGGAGAATGATCAGGATTCCGGGAGGTCATCGCTGACTTCGTCAACTGGTGTGAATTAAACCACCTCTGCCTCAATGCCAGCAAGACAAAGGAGATGGTCATCGACCTCCACAGGAGGCCAACCCGGTCTAAGCCAGTGAGCATCCAGGGTATGGACATTGAGATGGTGGAGACATAAATTCCTGGGTGTTCATTTCAACAATAAACTATACTGGTCCACAAACACAGATGTCCTGTACAAAAAGGGCCAAAGTCGTCTCCATCTGCTGAGGAGACCGAAGTCTTTTGGTGTGTGCAGGACCCTGCTTAAAACTCTATGACACTGTGGTGGCATCTGCTATCTTATATGCAGTAGTTTCCTGGGGAGTTGGGAGCACAGAGAGGGACAGGAAACATCTCAACAAACTGGTTAAGAGGGCTAGCTCTGTCTTGGTCTACCCTCTGGACAGCATAGAGGTGGTGGGGGAGAGGAGGATGTTAGCTAAGATGGCATCTATCATGAGCAATTCCTCTCACCCCCTGTATGAGATACTGGAGTCCCTGAGCAGCTCCTTCAGCAGCAGACTGCTGCACCCTCAGTGCAAGAAAGAGCACTACCGCAGGTCCTTCATCCCTACAGCAGTCAGACACTTTAATGCAACAACAACATAATGTAGCACTGCTAGATGTTTTTTGCATCATCAACCCACACATTATTATTATTATTTGTTGCTCACCCCTCTATTGTTAACTGCACAATAACCCATTTATCCACTTATGTATATAAACAAGGTGTTACACATGTGTATATATTCAAATTTGTATTCATCTGTACTCATGTGTTCATGTGTAATTGAGGTGTCCATAGTGTAGATATTACCATTATTATTATTTTTTTACTACTCTAATTCTTATATTTCTATTCCTATTGTATATATATTTTTTAGATACTTTATTTCAATTCTATTCCTATTTAATGTGTATTCTTTTCTATCTGTTTTTTGTGTAACTGAGCTGCTGTAACAAGGGAATTTCCCCAGTGTGGCATCAATAAATGTTATCCTTATCCTTATTATTGAGGTTTGGATTAAACCTATTCTATTCAAGTGACCCGATAATGAGGCTCATAACAAACTCAATACATAGATATTATATATTTGTGATGGGTTGTGATTTCCACCACTGTATCAATTTTTTTTTTAAATCCCCTGACCCTATTTTGCTTTGAGAACCACTCACCCACCACTCTAGACCATCTCAGCAATAGTTATCAGTCCTCAAGTTGCGTGCCAACCTGCAGAAAGTCCAGTGGTGCTCTACAGTGTTCTCATTGGCCCTCTCGCTCATGTGATGCACACATGCATTCCTGATGGTGAAACCCTGCTAGAGATGTACTCCACAAGTTGCACCCTAAGTACCACCTCTTGCTGGTAGTCACAAGGTCCAAAGGTGAAACATACCTGAAAATTGCGGGTGTCCATCATGTTTGTTCTAGCGTGTAAAGTTGTTGGAGATGCCCTCCAGCAAAATGTGGTCTTTGGTAGTGATGGTGACTTGGGTAATAATGACAGCTAGCGGATTTGAGTACTTGGACAAGTTCCGAATGCTGGAAAGTTCCACCACCTGCTCAAAGGTGTCCTGTGGATAGAGTGGTTTCGTCTCCCTTAAACACTGGATTAGTGGCTCTATCTGATAGAAAGCTCCTTCCTATGTTGTTCCAGGCCAGACCATTTAAAGAAGAGGATCGTTAACAGATCTGATGAAGCTTCTCCTTGTCTTTGTTTTATAACACAAGTACAGTCCATAGATATATAACCCCAATTCCGAAATACAGTAAAGATGGGAAGAGGTTCACCAATCTGTGAAAATCTACATCTACATTTTGTGGAACAATTTCAGAATAATGTTCCTTAGCATAAAATTGCAAAAACTATGCATCTCTCATCAGCTACAGTACATAATATCATCAAAAGAGTCAGAGAATCTAGAGAAATCTCTGTGTGCAAGGGACAAGGGTGAAAATCAATATCGCATGCCCGTGATCTTTGGGCCCTCAGGTGGCACTGCACTAAAAACAGGTCTAATTCTGTAATGGAGATCACTGCATGGGCTCAGAAACAACTCCAGAACTCACGGTCTGTGAACACAGTTTGTGATGACATCCACAAATACTGGCTAAAGTTCTATCATGCAAAGAAGAAGCCATATGTGAACATGATCCAGAAACGTCTCTGGGCCAAAGCTCATTTAAAATGGACTGAGGCAAAGTGGAAAACTGTTCTGTGGCCAGACGAATCCAAATTTGAAATTCTTTTTGGAAACCATGGATGCCACATCCTCTAAACTAAAGAGGACTATAGAGGAGGGGGACCATCCAGCTTTTTATCAGCGCTCAGTTCAAAAGCCTGCATCTCTGATGGTATGGGGGTGCATTAGTGCCATAGAATGGACAGCTTGCACATCTGGAAAGGCACCATCAATGCTGAAAGGTATATACAAGTTTTAGAGCAAAATACATTTCCATCCAGATTCCATCCCATCTTTACATCTGAGAGACTCTGCCTCTCTAAGATACCCTTTCTATACCCAATCATGTGACTGACCTGTTGCCAATTAACCTAATTAGCTGCTAAATGTTCCTCCAGCTGTTTCTTTTTAGTAACACTTACATTTCCGGCCTTTTGTTGCCCTATCTCAACTTTTTTGAGATGTGTTGTGGCCATCAAATTCAAAATCGCCTTATATTCTCCTTAAAATGGTACATTTCCTCAGTTTAAACATTTGATATGTTTTCTATGTTCCATTGTGAATATTATATGGGTTTATGAGATTTGGGCAAATCATGCAAGCAAATCATTGCATTCTGTTTTTATTTACATTTTACACAGTGTCCAAACTTTTTTTTTTTTTTTTATAATTGGGGTTGTACATATCCATAGATATAAAATGTAAGGTATTACAAAAATGACCAGGTGTGAAACATTTTTCTGCAATAACACCCAATGTAAATATTGTAGAGACACATCTCATGCATATGTATCTATGTAATATTTGCTTTAAAAGTTTCAAGAGTAACTGACATTACCTAACTCATGTACTCTCCCGGATTACTACTTAGACTTGTATCGAGTTATTTTTATTTAGATATTAGATATGACAATTAATTGTGTTGGAATTTTGGCAACGTAATACATACATTCAATCATCTTCAGTAACCACTTTTTCTTGGATGGCCTGGATGGGATGCCAGTGTATTACAGAGCACCACTCACAAATACACTCATTCGCACCTAAAGGCAATTTAGAGTAGCTAGTCCACTCACCACCATGTATTTGGGAGAAAAACAGTATCAGAGAACATGTACAACAACTTGGGATTGAACCCTGAACCTGATCAGGGCACATGCTACACCACCACACAACAATACATTTCTATTTAATTGTGTTTAATAATTTAGTAGCCAGTATCCAGTACAGTAAGGGGCTCAGTTGATGCTTTTCTTCATCTTTGTTGTTGTTTTTTTTTTTAATAAAATACCATCATTAATACATAATAAATAAGCACTTATGATAATGCTTTTTGTTGTAGGAAAGGTCATGAAATACTATCATTACTATAATAAAAAGTGCTTATGATAATATTTTAGAGTGGAAAATGTCAAACCACTGAATGTAAAGTTTATACGATTCTGTAGTAGATGCTGTAGACTCTAAGCCATTGAAATGGTGATTCATAGTACTATTTATGAATCAACAACACTGACAAAAATAGCTGTACTGTGCTATTTTTGCTTTTCTTCAAGCAAGCATCAAGTCCACCTACAAATATGAGCTGCAAGCAATCGGTACACAGAGGAAGCAAAACAAGCTTATAATATAATGTCCTGTTTGCCATAATGGAAATAACAGATGTGATTATTAATTATCAGCAGCTTTCAAAACCAACCATGTATCCCAAGTCTCCATTCTCCATTTTCAGCACTTCTCATTTGGCTCCTTTCCAAATGAGCAGATTCATGGACTCACTGTGGATTTGCCCTTTGATGTGACGAACATCTGTGACACTAAAACGAAACGGCAGTGGTGTTAAGCGACAGCATAATCCAAAATTTGAGAAATGTACAAGAAGATTATTAGTGTTTCTGAAAATTAAAGAGAATGATTATAAAATCCATGTCGTCATGCCTCAAAAAGCTAAACCTACATGCACCAATTCAGGAGTTCCTATTAGTGATAGTGTACTATTATGTCAGGTTCAGTACAGTGGGTGTGGCCTCTGCTAGTCAGTCCCAGTGAAGGAGGCATGGTCTCCCATTCCTCCAAGCTAAGACTTGATTACAACTGACCTAAAATTCCACATCACTGAATCACATGCTGACAATTCTTAAAGCCTTGACACATAAATGATACTATGTATATATGACTGAACAGATTTCATTAAATTTATTGATTTAATTTGTTTATACCGCAGTGTTGTTGAATTCTCGATTGTGGTTGTTCTGACTGTAGTTTTGCTGCAAGGCAAATCACAGGTTTATATTTGACCTGTCACAATTAATTAAACTGTTGTCTGTCAATTAATTGTTATAATTTTTACGTGATTGAGATGAATAGTCTCAACAATGGTCATTAAATTTTGATCGGACTGGTAAATATGAATAGCAAATGTTGACACTGAAAAGGTTCAGCTACGTATTCTAACAGCTTCTCAGACAGACAGTATAAACAAGCTAGATAAAATCCTAGAATCCTCAGTGTGTAGAGATTTGGAATAATTTGACTGAATTCAGTTGAGTTGCTGCACTCACCACCATGAGGAAGTAGGACGTAAATCACATCTCTGCATTTTTTCAATTTCCCAGATGAAATGACTGGCTTGAATTTGAAACACATGCTCATTTCCCCATCTGCTGAGGCAATATGGTGACCTGGAACACAAGGCTGATGGACATATGGCATTGGACTGGGATGATTTCTCCGATATCTCTGTATCCTTTAAGCAAGGCCTGCACTCCTAAACAAATGTAGCATAAAACCAGATCTCCCAGGTTTTAGACTTCACCTGACTCATTGGCAGAACTGTGAAGAGCAGTATCAACAGAGATAATGTTATGTAAAATGGGTTGGAAGAAGGACATCACAGAATGGTAAAAAGGTGCCAATTGGTATGGCAAAAAGCTCCCCGTCAAAGAAAGCCATAAATTTTGCTGGCATAAACATTTGGGATTATTTGGAACAGTCATGTAATAGGCATAGGCACCCAGAATTAGTCATTTATCAACCGTAATAAATATACATAACTACCTGCATAAATCTATCATTGCCAGTTCAAATTGTGATTTTAATATGACCAACATCAGGGATGGACATCAATGCAAAATGAGTTTTGTTAACATCCTTTCACTGTTTCTCAAAAGCACACCTAAATGCTAATTCAGTATAGGGTTGTGGTTTTCAATTAAGTGCATGGCTGTTGCTGTTTTAACTAGAGCTCTTGAGTAGAATGTTAATCGTTATCCAGTATAGTGCCTCTAAAAAAGCACAGCCAATTGTAAAGCTAGATACTGTTCCTAAATATCCCAGCCAGTCTGATTTAAAAAAAAAATAAAAAACATCAGGAAGTTGACTTTCAGCATTTCTTCCATCATGACCATTCAAAAACAAACTTCTCAGACCAATTCCTAAAGTGATCAGGGTTATATCCATATAGAGATTAATGCTACATAAAAATGCACTTCTGCTTCCAAATGCATCTGCCACCTGCGTTAAAGGAAATCATGAGTTGTGATGCAATGACCATAATTTTCATAGAACAAGCCACAAGGCATGAAGCCGACTGTGATATGAACTGATTTGGATATTATACATGATAGGGAAATCAGATTTTAATCCAGCAAACAAGAGACATGTTTATCTACAAATGTAAATGAATGTGGTTAAAACAGTTTAAAGGACAGTGGAATCCCGTTTAAACCTTCTATATGAAAAAAATACGCACATCAAAACACATCAAAAAAAGGTAACAACACTACATGACGTACGTGAGGGAGCAGTGATAACATCCCTTTTGTTACTCCATAGGATCGTAGCTTCTTTTCCAAAACAACAATAGCCTTATCACCTTTGTCTATTGACTTCATCCCGGTCTCTCATGCATCCCAACATCCATCCTCAATCATTCAATCCCTCTTCACTCACCCCAACCCCCTCTCTCATTCATGCCAATGTGCACTTTTCAGCCCAAACTCTCATCACATATCTCATCACATATCTCCCTCCCCCATTCATACCAAGCCCCTATAATTAATTCCAACCCCTCTCTCACACATACCTCTTCATTCATACCAATGCCCTCCCTCATTCATGCGAAACCCCTCCCCCTGTTCCTCCCAATCTCTCACATCTGAAAGCTCCACCAGCTGTCAGCTCCTGCACCTCAAGCTGCTGCGATCTTACTCGGTTAGACCCCAAATACAAAGTCAGGCATATGTCACTCCTATAGTTTACATCCTGGTGCCACTACTGCAACCCTCAAGTCTGCAGGTTATTGGTCTCATTCAGGCCCTACTCTTACCATCCTGAAGCCCACCAGAAGTGCATTTTCATCAGATCAACTATCCAGCATGACCAAGCTTCTACTTTATCCACTGTGACTGCGGGGATGTGGTCGAGGTCTGGCTGTATCATGGAGAATAAGCGGGTAATAAGTGATTATTTATACCTGTGTATGGTTTACAGCAGCCTATTTATGTGCTTCGTTTCCTTCTCAACGGGCTGCCAATGCCAAAGAATGACTGAGCTGGCTGTATCTGCTCTGACCTGAGCTGAGGCTGCAATTGATTTTGTTGTGTGTGTGCGTGCACACATAGGAGCTCTGTAAGGCATAAAACTGAAAGGTGTCCATTAATAAAAAAGAACATTTGCATGATGAACATGCCATTTGCATCCCCTGCCTCCTGCATCCCCACCCCATCCACAAAGATTGTCATGTCCACACTCAAAGGACCCGTCAAGGAACTATTAAAGCCCTACTGATCCCAGCCAAAAGTAGAAATCATCCTCACTAAAGTCATTGTTCTCAGTGTCCAATGCCAGCCAGAGAAGGATGGGCTCCCCCTGCTGAGCCTCAGTTCCCTCCCAAGGTTTCCTGCTCCCAGCTCACCGGGATAGGTCTTCTTTGCCTCTGTTGATCTGGCTTGCTCACCAGGGGTTAAGGCTCTACAGTTTCTCTGGGACAAGTCAATTACAGAAGTATAAAAGTAACATTTTATCCTTCCATGGCCAATTCGACTCCTGTTTTGTCCTCAACATCACTTCATTAGCCCCCTTTTGTTACCCAGGAGATTTCATCTAACACACGGATCTCTCTCTCAGAAATTGGGTTTAGTCTCTCCTTCAACTGTGGCACTGTCACCCTCTTGAATCAGGCAATCTACTCAAGCTCTGTCATAAGCCACTTTCAGAACACGGTTTTGTAAAAGTTTTATAGTCTATTAATAAATTAGTTGATTTCTGAATGGATCTGTAGGCCTACTTATGATTGCACTGTATGTTAGAAAACAGTTTCATTTTCTTACTAATAGATGTAAGATTTGCTACACTACTTCACTAGGAAAAAGGTGTCCTGAAGATAAAGTCTTGAATATAATCATAGACTGAAAATACAAATAGAAATCTAAGCCAAATATTGAAATACATTTACCTAAGCAAAGACTGCAGCACAGATTCCCAAATTTGGTCCCAGTGTAACTGTGTCCTGCACATTTTAGTGTTTTTTTTGTTTGTTTGTTTTTTTCCTGCTGTAACCCATCCACTTCAGTTCAGGGAGGGCTGTTAATTAACTAGGCTTATTAAATTAGGTTAATTAATTAAAGAGTTTCACAAATACATCACAAAGTTAAGATAACTGGGAGAGAGAGTGTTTATTGTGATGCTGGATCTACCATATCACAATCTTTTGTGCACTTTACGTGCTGTAATCCTGATGTGCAGAAATTCGGCTCAGTTCAATTGATTCAGGTGTTTTAGGAGCAAGGAAAACACTAGAACATGCAGTACAAGGGGGTTCTCCAAGACCAGGGTTGGGTGAGCTGAAGTATGCATTGTGTCAAACTACTGCATTTGTACATTTCAATAATCTGGCACTAAGTCTCGCTTTGCTATTGGCCACCACAAAATAGCTCAGTCCCACAGCTCACACCACAGTAAACATTAGAACGATGAGATATACACTGACGTGTACGTGCATCAGCCAATAGGAGATTACGTTAGTGAGAATTAAGTCATGCGTGCCAGTTTGGAGGAAGACAAAGTAGCGTTGGGAAGTCCGGATCATTTTACTGACTTGTATCTTTGAATCTCATTCAGCAAAATGAACCAATCTTTTCACGAGTCATTTCGTTCATTTCAGCAGAATATAATGAAAATGTTACATGTTAAATTCCCCAACACATCTAGTACTTTATAAACTATGAAACAAACTATAGGCTAATGCAACCAAGGCATAGTTATGATAAACAGAAATGATTAATTGCTTAGCTGGTTTTCAGGCTATACAGTCTGTTTGTTCACCTCACCTCCCGATCAGTGTCCCAAGTCCTGTGACTGCCCCATAGGCTGAATGCAGTGGGGCTGTGACGTGATGATCGAACGACTCGAACCCGAAGACTCGAGAGGTGAACCCATCATTTGTGTTTCCAGTACTGCAAGGTGCATTGCCTATGGGGCGGTTACCAGAAGAACGAACAACTCAAACCCAAAGACTCAAGAGGTGAACTTAGTATTTCTGTTTCGGTCAAAAATGATTGAATCACTCTGTGACAACTCGTTGTTCTCGAGTCATATTAAAGATTCGTTCAAAATGAACGAATTGTTCATGAACGATACATCAGCCCACACTTCCCTGCTGAAACAAACAACAGAAATGTCACACAAATACCATTACAAACCATCAGCTAACCATTAAAACCATTACCAGTATTGGTCCTTAATGGTATATAGACATAACATGCCACCAATAGAAGGCAACAAATTACCAGTAGAGACCCACAGAGACCACTACAGTTTCCATTAAAACCAATACAAATTCTATGAAGGTTTCTATATGCATATTAATGAGTGAATAATATTTCATCTAATATCCAACTCCACCCACAAACATGCCTCGTGAGTACCAGTAACGCATATTAATGCGTTTTTGACGGATACATAAAAAGTCCTTGTGAACACGGACTAACAGTTCCGTTAGGTGAACACACTGAATCTGCAAGAATGTACTAGATAGTGAACTAGTACACAGAACGCAAAGGGAACAGCCTAAACCTGCACAACAGGAAGTGCATCGAGGTTGTTCGGCACGCGCGAATACAAATCAATGCACATAATTATGATCAAGTGACAACAATTTTACACACAAAAAAACCCTCCAAAATTTTAACCTGGTGTACAGCAAAGCAATTTTTGGTCAGAGTCGATTTAATTGTTACGACTGAAACCCAAATGATTCACTATTCCCTATAGAATTGCGCTGCCTAGGGTATGGGATACTGCTCATGTACCCTGCAAGTAATGAACTGCATGTATATTTGAGATGTGGCCTGGTTACGCAGATGAGCTTGAGCTCCGGATTACTATGTCGAGTATAAATAAGGCAGAGTAATCACCTTAATGAGGCGAACAGCTATATATTGGAGTTGTATATAGCACATTTTGCGTACATTCCCCACCCCTCATTTCTAGGTTGAATATATTGCAACCTAGAAATAGAGTTAGCAGGTAAACCAATGGGGAGAGCATTGCATTAGTCAAGACGTGAGGAAATAAATGCATAAACCAGTGTTTCAGCATCTTTGAGGGTAATGAAGGGACGGAGGGGAGCAATGCAACGAAGGTGAAATAATTCAATTTTAGAAACGGCTTTTATGTGAGCTTCAAAAGGTAAGGGAAGGAACAAAGATGATGCCTACATTTTTTTTTCTTAAGTATTAGATGGTTTAATGAGAGTGCTATTAATGTCACAAGTAAGGTTATAAAAGATATTTTTAATAAGTGTTGGTGTTCCGATAATAATTATCTCAGTTTTGTCCATGTTAAGACATCCTTTTATTTCATTATTACACCTGCTGATGGTGGACTGGTCTGGGGAGTGGGAGCAGATCTACAAGCTGTATAGATTTGAATGTCATCAGCATAACAGTCGTAACTGAAACTATGGCAGTGAATAAGCTGGCCCATAAGTTATATAACTTACACACCCATTTTATTTTTATTTTTATTTATATATATATATATATATATAAAAATAAAATATAATGAATAGCAGAGGTCCAAGAACCGATCCCCGAGGGACACCTAATTTTAAAAGATAGACTTATAAACCTGCATAGAAATGTAAACTGTACATTCATGAGATAAGAAGCAAGCCAAGAAAGAGCAGCACCCACGACACCAATATCCGAGAGGCGGGAGAGAAGTAAGTCATGACGGACAGTATCAAAAGCAGAACTAACAGAGTAATAGAAGGAGAGAACTGGAGCTGCTAGAAAGTAATAGGTCATTGACAACCCTTACGAGGGCAGTGTCGGTACTACGTAGAGGACGAAAGCCAGATTGAAAGGGGTCAAAGAGATTATTTTGTACTATGGATTTATGGAAGTTATTTATATAGGTAATTATGTAAATAACTTGAGTTGTCATTGTGAGAAAGCAATAATTTCATGGTTCCAGCAGGATTTTGGGCCTAGAACTGAACCAATTCTGCAAACTTGAGACAATTTGTCAGAGAAACTGTGCCTATATACTTGGCTCCAGCTTTGCCCTACCAAGTCTTACAACCTTATTTGCACTAGTATGGCACAAATATTTACTCTTATTGCTTAATATTTACTAATATTGCTCTCTAAATGTTTGTTTCATAGAATCCTATGTGACATGGCTCTCACTACGTACCCTTAATGTATAAAACATTTTAATGTTTATTCTTGTGCTCCAACGGTCACTGAACTGCGCTGTTAATATTCACCAGTAGTTGTCTCCTGGCATTTGACGCCTAAAGGTTTTTTTTTTTTTTTTAAATAATAAATTATTTTGAAAGGGAAAAATCTGTCATTTCTGTTTAATAAAAGAGAATTTTGCATAAAGTCTTCACAAGACTACACTTCTAGCAATAAAGGACACTTCTTCCCAAAGAGGATATAAATAAGTGACGTCTCCATGATTAAGTGGTGTCTATTATTTAATTTCCGCTTAATATTAGAACATAATACACAAAGACTGGTTTTACCCATTGGTAATAAATATCCCTTTTATCACAAAAGGCATCTTGTAGATACACACAAGACATCCACTGGTTAACTGGTTGAGACCCATCATGTAACAGAAAGACCATTATACACTTCTGAGAATCTTAACTACTCTTAGTACATCCATTCTGGTTTATTATTTGGTGGCTCGGGGAAAGACAATGGTTTTTAGGGCCAAGTTTCCTGAAAGCGTGTGTGAAAAAAAAAAACAGTTTTGCTGCCTACTACACATTCAATGTTTTTTTCACTGCAAAGATGATGTCTTTGATTTGTGGTACGCTGTTGTCCTCCAGAATCTTTGCGTATGGCATGGGGATGTCCACTCCGGTAACTCGGACAGCAGGGGCATCCAGGTAGTTGAACGCAGGACCTACGGTTATAAAAAAAAAAGTATAGAGGACAACTTATCAGAACAGATGAGTGGAGTTGAACAGGTGGACATTTCAGTCTTTTCAGTTTTTAACAGAGCTGTTCCATTGCAAAAGTAAAACACTCATTAATGATAATGACAAAACAGAGCAAATAGCCTTTAGCATGTAAACGAAGAACCAGCCATTATCAATAGCAAATTCTGTAAAATGTTTACCATTTGTTATAGCTAAACAATGAATACATGTTGGCTTGGATGGCTCAGATAAGTGGAATATAATTGGTGCCATATGGAGCAGAGCAATTGAAATATAATTTTTTTAAAAATGTAAAAAAAAAAAAAATAAAAAAAAATACAGAATGGTTACCCTCCATGATTCTGGCACAAATCTCAGCACCAACTCCAAACTGGGGCCAGCCTCCCTCAACCGTCACCAAATGGTTGGTTTTAATCACGCTGGTTTCGATAGTTTCTACATCGAGGGGTCTGATGGTGCGCAGGTTTACCACCTGTATATCAGGATCAAATAAACAAAACTAAGACAACACTATCAACAACAAGAAAATACAGAATACTATCCCTGGTATTTCGGTGTGTTCTAATCGTGAGAATTACATGATTAATTAATTAAATTACACGAGCTTCCTCATTGGCCCCAACTATACCTGGTCATTTTATGCGTCTCGTATCTGGGTTGTATACTGAAAAAAAATTATCCAAATGCATTTACACTTGTGGGAGCTTCTAATCTGATAGCTTTATCACACATAAGACACAAATCTGCTTTTTTAAAACACTGAGAACTTAGTGGCTCTGTTGTATTTAGCTGAATATGAGCAGATAATATAACTCTATACACTTCACAATTCATCCTGATGCTTTTATCAGAAGTCACATCAATAAATACAAGGAAACCAGTTCAGATCATGAGCAGTTCTGACCTGCCTCCATACTCTTCTCCTCCCTTTATTCTGCAACAAGTTGATCTTTGTCTCATCCGTTGTTCCAGAACTGTACAGATTTATTTTTTTTTATTTTTCTGGCAAACTATATTCTGGTCTTCCTGTTTTTGAGGCTTACCAAGAGTTTACATTCTTGTGGTAAACCCTCTGTATTTACTCTGGTGAACACTTCTCTTGACTCTTACACAGATAAGCCAACCTCCTGGAGGGTGTACTTGATCTGGCCAACTTTTGAGAATAGTTTTTTTTTTCCTTCAGCAGGGAAATAATTCAGTCATCCAACACAATTGTTTTCTGTGGTCTTTCAGGCCTTTTGGTGTTCCAGAGCTCACACCAGTGTTTTCTATCTTTTTAACACCTAATATTATTTTCACTATCTCTCTGATGGGTTTGTTTACTGGCAGTGACCGCTCTTTTGACATCATATAACAGCAAAAGGTTCCCAAATGCCACATAATTATTAAAAATAATTAGTGGTTGTTTAAAAAAAAAAAAAAATAAAAAATAAAAAAAAAAGATGAACAGTTTTCAACATGGCACTCTTCCTGTGACTGGTGCCATAGGATGTTACTGGGCAAGACCTCTAAACCAACTACATGTTGTTGAAAAAGTTCTACATAAGTGTTGATTTGATTGAACAGGGTTTGCAGTAATCAGGCCTGATTGTGTCTAGTCCAGCTGAACCCCATTATGAATGTAGTTTCATAGATTTGGGGAATTACTAACTATGGGGGCAAATACATTTTCACACAGGCCTAGATGGTATTGGATAACTTTTTTGCTTAAATAAATGATATTATCAATTAAAAACTGTTTTGTGTTTAAATCAAGCTGCCTTTGTTTTATCTCAGATTTTGTTTTAATTTCAGAAACAAAATGAGATGTACACAAAAACAGAAGAAATCTGTTTTTGAAAAACTTTTTCACAGCATTGCATACTCATTTGATTACTCCATGATGCATGAGGAGGTCATGAACCAGTTAGCTTATACTGTAATCTATTGGGAGAGGTTTTGATTGGCAAATGTGGCTTATAGAGACTGATGCATTTTGACTTGTATAATATCTAGCTAAAACTTGCATCTTACCTCACACTCAATCCCCTCTTTGGCCAGAACAGCAGCAGCATCAAGACAATAACCAACCATTCGGGAATGTGAGGTGAGAGTGATGTGACTTCCTGATGGAAACACAGTCATAAGCCACAAAATGATTCATTCATTTGCCATTCATTGTGAGATTTGTCTGATAAACATTTGAGTTGTCTCTTGTCTTTGAGTCTCTCCTACCTGATCGTTCAACTTTTGCCTTTCCAATGGGGATGGTGAAGTCTTTGGACAGTGCTTCCGCAGACAATTCAAAGGCCATGCCATACATCAGCTCATTTTCCAGCATCACCACTGTGTGACATAAGAGAGGACAAAATTGGAATATATTGACTGTCTATAGACATACATTTACATTAAAGATTTTTAGAGAAAACATTTTGAGCGAATCAGACTTTCGTTATTTGTTAGCTACATTCGTGTCATAGGCCCAGTTCAAAACTAAAATAAATGCATTAGCTGATTGACTACCATTTGAACCAAGTGGACAATTGTGTGCATTGGTCACCTTTAACAGGTAGACTCTAGACCAGAGGTTCTCAACCTTTTGTATCTAAAGCCCCCCCTCCCATCATATTGGAGGAGACCGGGTACAGTTATCTATTCTATTTTAAAAAAAAAAAAAAAAAAAAGGAAAAAAGAAAGAAAAGAAAAAAAGACAAAAAAAAACACTAATCTATAATCTGTTTTTGATAGATAGATTTTTTTTTTTCCTTTTTTACTTTAATTACTTTTCATAACTTTTATGATTTTTTAAAATAACATGACTTTTATAAAACTATATAACAGACAGGTATGGAACATGAATGACCAAAAATGTTTGTGAACACTAACTACTTTGAACAAGAGAGCTAGGCTGTAATAACATGGACTATTTTATACATGTTGCATTCCATTCGTCTTGCATTCTACAAACATTCACATATGAATGATATAAATTGGGACAAAGGGCACGTCTTGTTATCCATGACATTGTTAAATCTCCGGGTCTCAGACTCTCACTGAACAGAGCAGACGCAGAGAGAGGTGTGAGTGCAGCGCGAAAGCAAGACCTCGCGCTTACAGGACAGTACTAATGACATTTGGAAAGTTGCTAAGGTTTGTCCAAAAAGTCGCTAGATTTGTCGCTAGGCACTTTTTCTTTTTTCCAAAAAAGTTGCTAAAGGGGTCTGAAAAGTCACTAAGTTGGTGATACTGGTCTGCACTGACAGCTAGATAAAAGGCAGGCTAAGCTCCGCCTCTCCCAAGCAAAAAGAAAATACAGAGGGAGAGGGAATGCGGGGTTTTTCATTTACGCACATTCTATTTGAAAAGCAATAAAATACACAAGAACCCAAATGATACCCTGTCTGTGTTTTTTCTTGAAAACAATTTGCACCCCATTCCGATCTCTCCCTGGTTGAGAACCACTGCTCTAGACTATGCTTTACCCAAAGCAATTTTATTCATAGTCTAATAAAAATCCTTACAAATTAAGAGAGATAAAAAGGTACTGTTAACTTTTGGGAAAGTCAGAGAAGCAAATAAGTAAAGGTTAAAATGGCCTCCAAATGGTTCTACAGTGAATGTTTTGCTCACTTTGGCTTTTTAGCAAGCACACTATTATGTCACATTTAAACACATTAAAATGCTGACCAGACAACAAAGTTAACAAACAAAGACATGATGCCATGAAGTTTTGCCAAGGACACCAATAAAATAGGCTTTTATAAAACTGTAGTGAGAGTTTGGCCAGACAGTAGATTTAACATTATTCTAAAGAACTGTGGGATCTGGGATCTTTGTAATGTTAATAAACAGATTTATGGCCTTTGGGATTATAAATAAATAAATAAATAAATAAATGGAAAATATCCAGCTTGGTCTAACCTCCCAGCTACACAGCACTGTCTACTAAGTGCAGAGGCTTGGGGGAAAATATGAGTATCTGCTACTAATGCAACATCTTAGACTGTTTCAAGAAAACAACACAACAGCAAAACAATGAGAAAATCTTAAAACATTTATTCATCAGTTTAATCAAGTAACAGGAAAGCAGGAAAATCCTAGTCACTAGCTTGACATGCTCAGACGGTGTTTTAGCGGCTGCTCAGAACAAGCTGAATATTTTAGGGCAATGTTTATCAAATTTGTGCATCTTTTATTTTTCTGTAATACTTGTAATAGCCCATCTTACCTGGATTATCATCACGAATGGCTGATTTAAGGAGCCCCCTGGCGTCCTCTGCATTCCAGGGACTTACGACCTTTAACCCGGGACAGTGGCCATACCAGGCAGCGAAACACTGCGAGTGCTGAGCTGCTACTCCTGCAGACGCACCGTTGGGGCCTCGGAACACAATGGGCACAGGCTGCAGACCGGCTGACATGTAGTACGTCTTGGCTGCAGAATTGATGACCTGGTCGATGGCTTGCATGGAGAAATTGAAGGTCATGAACTCACAGATGGGCCTCAGGCCAGCCTGAAAACGTAACCAAAATTAAACATTAGTCAGTTATTCCCTTTTTATTTTTTTATAAGGTTCTAGGCAGAAGAGTTGATAAGGACATGATGGATCACAAACACTGGCTAGATCTTTTCATAATCTCCAGACATTCCCAAAATTCATAGCATTTTTGCTGATAGCAGGTGATACAAAATGTCTAAAACCTTATTACTATATAAAGAGGAAAGTAAAAATGCAAACCCACCATGGCTGCACCAACAGCAATGCCAGCAAAGCCCATCTAAAAAACAAAAACAAACAAATAATCCCACATTATAAGGATTATAATTTTTCAGTTCTGTTTAAGTGACATAGCAGACTCTGACTAGCTAACCCAACTTTCAAGTGTCAGTGCTATACTGTAATTCTAATTCCAGAGTCATTAACAATGTGGCAATCAGGGGAAGCATGGAGGTCAAACCCAAAAATTCTACGTATGGCTATTTTTGACCACTCTTCCATGCAATATTCATTCAGTTGCAAGATGTTTGAGGGTTTTCTTGCACGTCCTATCTATTTCACAACATTTCAATGGGATTCAAATCCAGGCTTCAACTAAGCCATTCCATAGCCCTCCATTTCTTCTTTTTGAGTGGATTTGCTAGTGTGCTTAGGATCATTATCCTGTTGAAAGACCCACTTTCGGTTCAACTTTCGGAAAGATGGCCTCACATTATCATCAAGCACTATTTGATATGATGCAGAATTCATAGTTGAATCAATGAATGAAAGCTGTCCAGTCCTTGAAGCAGTGAAGGAACCCCAAACTATAACATTTCCTCCACAGTGCTTCACAGTTGGTATGAGATGCTTCTCCTGAAAAGCTGTCCTTGATCTGTGCCAGACAACACTATTTGATTCGTCTGTCCAGAGCACATTATTCCAAAACGCCTGGTCTTTGCCTATGCGCTGATTGGCAAACTGTAGTCTTGAAAAGGCTTGTTCCTGGCACACCTCCAATCTTTATGATTGTTAAAGCATGCACTTTGACACCAACAGTTGCAAGACAAACGATCAGATCCTGTGATGAAATTTTAGGGTTCTTGGAGACTTCTTTTTGCATCAGACGGTCTGCTCTTGGGCTGAATTTGCTGTGACGGGCAGTCCTAGACAAATTGGCAGTCTTTTGAAATCTGCGCACTTGTAGATTATTTTCCATACAGTGGAATGATGCATTTCAAATCATCTGGAGATCTTTTTAAATCCCTTGCCAGACTCCACAACCTTTTTTCTGAATGCCATTTGAAGGTGTGATAAATGTAGGGGGTGTACTTACTTTTGCCATGTGACTGATCTGTTTTTGGCTCATTTAAAATTGTGAAAATTACTATGCCAAGTTTGTGTCATTTCATAGAGTATCAACTTTATTAATAGGCACGGTTTCAAAGTGGATCAAATGTTTGCTTGTCCAAATGTGTCAAAAAAAAACAATTTCCATGGAGTGTACTTACTTTTTCACATTACTGCATATTATCAGTTATACTTGTTTTTGCATGTACCTGCCCATGATATAAACAAACAATTTGCCACATCCAATACTTTTCTGTTCATTGTGGGGGGGGTTAACTTTAGATTTCAACTGCTCTGGTGTTTGCAAAAATCATGCTGGGACTTGCTGGGAAATTAGTAAATGACTCAGTCAAATTCTGCTCACCTCTGAAATGGGTGTGTCAATGATGCGTTTATCGCCATACTTCTTCCAAAGACCTCTGCTCACCTGTATGAAATATGGACACGGTACAATACCAAAACACCAAATGACTAATAACACAAAGTACAAAAGACTATTTTAGCTTAATGAGCAGAAAGTCTCAACACCACCACATTTGCTGACCTTGTAAGCACCATCGTACTGCGCAACTTCTTCACCAAGCAGGAACACACGCTCATCCCTCTCCAGCTCTTCGTCCATAGCCTGGTTAAGAGCATCTCTCACCGTCACCTGCAATAAATAACAACATGCATGAATTTTAGTGTTTGGAGTTGTTGTTAATTCCCCCCCCCAAAAGAGCATTTGTTAGTTCAGGTTGTTAGGTTATGCTACAACAGGAAAGGGCATTTGCTCCCACAAGTTCCCAAACTGTTCCCACAAAGTTGAAGGGGCCCAAACTCTGAAAAAGACCATTACCCCTCCTTCACCAAAGTTTACTGTTGGCACAATGCATTCCAGTATGTAGTGTTCTCCTGGCATCCACCAAACTCAGATTCATCTGCCAAACTGCCAGATAGTGAAGCGTGATTCCTCACTGTAGAGAGCACATTTCCACTGTTCCAGAGTCCAGTGGTGGTGTGATTTACACCACTCCAGCCAAGGCTTTGCATTACGCAGAGATCTTAGGCTTGTGTGCAGCTGCTTGGCCATGGAAATCTATTACCTGAAGCTACCGATGCACAGTTCTCGTACTGATATTTCTGCCAGAGGCAGTTTGGTGCTTTGTACTGAGTGACACACCCGATGGCAAACGATTTTTAAGTGTTGCACTCGGTGTTCCTGCTACGTGATGTGTGGTCTATCGCTTTGTGGCCGAGCTGTTGTCGGTCCTAGACTTTTCTATTTAAACAACAGTAGCATTAGTTCACCAGGACAGACATTTCACAGACTTGTGGCAAAAGTGCCATCCTACGACCCTAAAACCAATCAATTATTTTACTCCATCGCTACCAGATATGAAATTTCAATTCCTGGCTCAAGACCAAATGGATTTCAATTTGACATACAGTATAGTACACTACGGGCAGAATAAGTAAGGGATAAAACACAACAGGGCATGCTTTTATAGGAAAATAATCCATGATGGGATGGTGTGATGCAGACAAAAATTAGGCCTGAGGTGAAGGTTATTTTCCTGTAACTGAAAGTCCTAAAGTGTTTTATTAATCTTCATCCCACGGTGATTTGCCGAGTGCAAATCTCTCTCTCTCTCTCTCTCGAAGTTAACAAAAAAATAAAAGGCAGCTTGATGTGTTGCTGAGAAATGGGAACGCACAAAGCCCTCTGTTCTCCGTTACAGAAAATTTCAATGCATCAGTGATTACACGTTTTTCTTTGTTAAATTACAACACTTTTTTAAATCTGTTTTTATCCATTATTAGGCATAGATTATGCAGAGCGCCCATCTCCATACAAGTCCCTGTCAATAACTTCTTCTATGGAAACAACATATTAGAACGAGTTCATTAATATAAACCTGATTTGAATTACGACAGACACTACCGTCAGAGCTGCGGTTACATAAGGTTTTTTCGAGCCATGCGTAACCACACTGAAGTGGAATATTTTCTTATAACAGCATGGCCTGAAGTGCATTACTGCCCTTATCCCACAGCAATTTGCAAAAAAACCCAATTCTTTTATGTTTTATTTATTGCTATGCAAACACGCTAGGGAAGGGCAATATGGACAAAATCTTATCTCAGGATACATTACGCTTTATCTAAAATTGATGAAAAAATTATCTATACATAATAATTGCATTCATTCATGACTGGTCTGCAGCATACAAATTATTTTTTCTGGTCGGTGTCTGATCTGTTATACCCAAATCAAGTCCAAACAACAGAAATACCTCCCTTAATAGGTACAAGTTCATCCTTTAGTTGGGCTGATGCCTGTTCTGTGTTGGAGTGTTGCGAGGAGTTTCACTCTGTTTCTATCGTCCTACGATATGTATAGCAATTAGGTATGTCACGAAAACCGATACGTTGGTACCAACTTAAAATGTGACTGTGGTTGTTTTTCTGCAGTAGCGTAGGTATCATTGGTAATGAAGGTACAGAGGTTGCAATTCTTCCGGAACTGATGGAGGCAGCAAATACGCGCAAGTGTTTTAGTCGGTCCACAAGTGGTAAAGAAGAAGGAGGATACCTACAAGCACACGGGAAACACTAAAGAAAATGGCGACAAGTTTAGCTCCACCCGACTCGTTGAGAGTTAAGGTGGTAGGAGTCAAATATGGAAATACATTTGAGGCGGATGACAACAAACATAATTGATGCGCTGAAGCTGGTGTGTAACTGATGCTATCGTTCAACAAAGTGAGGAAACACCTGGTATATGGTGAAGCACCTAAAAGACAGGCCCTATATTAAGTTTGTTTGAGGGAGCTGGCATTGTGGCTGTGAAACCAGCTAACGTTATGCTATATGTAATGTTTGCGATAGCCAGATAGCCTCTTTTCGCCAGTATCAGCCAGAGGGTGACATCCTCCAGGAGACTTTTTAATTTTATTTTTAAACCACACCATCGTATCGACTTTGGTATCTTGTACTTTTGGTGGTATCAGTACCGACTACTAGATTTTTGGTATCGTGACATCCCTAATTGCAATATCACATCCATATAACGTGCAGAGCTTTTTAACTGTTTATACGTACATTTAATGTTGAGAAATGAAAACCTGTGAAACAAGTTCATGAGACAAAAACCCAACAGTCCTGAACACTCTCCCGTTGGGAAACGTAAGTTACTGTTACAACAGGCTGACAACAGACACTCCTTCCATAACAGTTACATAAATGTCTCCAGAAACAAAGCATGACCATTTCAATAATTAAATGTCTTCTATGTTATAGGACATACTTTGTAGAATCCATTTATTAGGCTTAAATTATGTGGCACGTCCACCGTACAAGTCCCTGTGAATTATTAGCTACTATAAAATATATATAGTGACATAATAACATATAATGATTGCATTAGATAAACCTGTGATTGGAAAAAGTGCTGGCATTGCCATCTGAGCTGCTGTTAAAGAAAATGAATCCGCATGTTCACAATCGAGAAATCAGACGCACTGTCATATAAAAGCTATTAATAACATTAATAGACTGCTTCTCAAACTGATGCTGAAGAAGCATCAGAAAATGCATCCCTATGTCTCAACTGGCATACTATCCATACTAAACAATATCCGAGACGAGAATTAGTGTGTCCCAAATTGCAGTACATTGAAACGAGTATCCCGAAAGGTACCTAGTCTGGTCTAGTATTTCCGGTAAATTCTCAAAGTGTGGACCCCTGGACACTTTTTCAGCCAATATCGCCCTCAACCAGTTTTGTCACGGTTTGCTTCGCCGAATTCAAGGATGCATTTTAGAGAGATGTAAATGAAACAAGGAAATATAAATCACGGGAACGATAAATTAAAATATATAAAGTTTAAATTATATAAAGAATAACGAAGGAAGAAGAGCTGAAACGTAAGGGGGAGGTTATTTATGGTGACATTGTTCTCTTTCGTTACACAACGTGTTAGTACGTCCCAGTACTTGCAAAGTCTTTTAATAAATACACACTCAAAAGTATGTATTTCTCCTTAATAAATAAGAGAGTACATACTTTTAGAGCATAGTACAAGTATGCCAATTGGGACGCAGGGAATATTTCTGGACTCCTCCCAGCTCCCAACACACCTCAACCAGGTAGTCAGCATTTCTGGTTGCTTTGTTTGGTGACTGCGGAAGTCTCTCAGGAACTGGAATAAAGTTGCCTTGACGTTGGACGTTCGATATTCGCAGATATGCGGAAATTAAGGGACCATCTCTAAAGTTACATACGACATTGTTATACACGATTCTAACTTCAATAGCATTTGAAGGGGATGACTTACAGTCATACAACCAACTGGAAAGTGTTCATCTAGGTGTCAGGTATTTTAGATACACCTTTTAGATTTTTGATATTTATCAAAATAAACTATTAAATCACATTTAAATTAGACATGAATTTCACTGCAGAATGGGCCCATACACAAAACATACCATTATTTAAAACTCAATAGCATTTGAAGGGAATGATGTACAGTCACAAAACGAACAAGAGCAGCAATGGGCCAAGAGATCATAAACTCAAAGACCAGCAAAACATAGTTCAAAGTATTTTGATCCACCAGAAGCAAACAAACACAAACATCTGAGGATCATTCAGAGGACACATCAGCCCAGGTATTATACAGTTCTCAATCATGTCATAAAGCTTTTGTTCACATTAATTCATACCACCTTTTATATTATATTCAAATATCCCATTGCAGGTCCAAGCTCTGTGGTCTAAGAAACCATGTGAGAGTCATTTCCGTCACACAGTCAAAGGTCAATAAAAAGGTCTAATATCCTGCATCATTCAGAGCTGAAAACACTCCAGCCACATAAATGGCTGGTGGGGGAGGTAAGAAAAAATTATTCATCCCTTTGGGAAATGCATTGCTCTTATGACGATTGAAAAACAATCTGTGAACATAGAGGAATATATTAACTTACGTAAAAATGACAATGTTAATCCATTGTTGAGTATATCAAATAAATGTTAATGAAACACTGGATGAGGTAACTATAATTTATTTTTTATCTTTTGTTCTTAGACAATCCAATGCTATTTTCAAGTGGTGGCGACAATTTTACTTATTAACTTTTACTATAAGTACCAAGCAATTCACAATAATTGTTAAGTGTAAAGTGAGTGAGATATCTAAAAGACAATAATTATCATATACTACATATATAGGAAATTAGTAGTAATAATGTTTTAATGCTTAATGTTATCCTGTCAATCATTTTGATTCGCTTAACAGACTTTTTTCCCCAAACATTTTGTGTTTTAAGCACTAAAGGAAAATGGATAATGTTGCCTTTCAAATAATGTCATTGAATTTATATTGTATTTATATATACACATTCGTTTAAATTGACTAACAAAGTGGGTCTCTTAAACAAACAAACAAACAAATAAATAAATAAATAAAAGATTCACAACATTTATTGTCTGGATTTTGAACTAACATTTGGTAAAGATATGGTTAAAAAGATGAACCTTAAAGTAGTTTAAATCACAAGAATGTGTTTTTATTGTTTTTGGGGACTTTTTTGCTTTATTGGGGTAGGGATAGTAGAGAATTGACAAGGCAATATAGGATAGAAGAGTGGGTGTGATCGGGAATATACCCTATGAGCTGGGAAACAAACCCTTCATGGTAAGAGAGAAGCAATTGATTGGTCACCTTTCTCTACATTTTGACTCAACAAAGATTTAACAAATAAATAGGTTTTTACATGAAGAATTTTCAGGATTTTCTTTATTTACACTGCCTAGAGAGTACTTCAAGATGAGAAGAAACTGTCTCAGTAAATGTGACTGGGTGGACATAAAATGGAATGGAGGACACATGAACCATTCCACACAATAGGACTGGTACAGCTTTGGAGTGTTTATCATGCAGTTTGGATTTCCTCATTAAATTGTACGACAAAGAAAAACAAAGAGTTTATCTTATAATAAACTCTGACACAGTTCTTATGAATTTGTGGAGCAGAATGTTGATTTACTTCAGTCTTGTAAGAACCCTGGAGTGTACCTAGACAACAAACCAGAATGGAGTGGGTAAATTGAGGCTACACAGAGGAAGCGTCAGAGCAAACTGTACTTTATGTGGAGGCTCAGGCTCATCAAGGTTTGTTCAATGTAGATTATGCAAATAGTGTATTGAATATGATTAATGGATTTAGATGCATGTGTTTTGTTTGTTTGTATGTATGGTTGCTGTGGTGAAAATCTCCCATGGACAATAAAAAAAAAACATTACCTTATCTTATCTTATGCAGATGGCAAAAGAAGTTGTTGGTGCATTTCCAAATATCTCTTGCCATCTAACTATAAACTCATCCAAGGAGCACATGGAACATCTGTGACTGACAATGGCAAAGGAACTTCTGAAAGCCTCAGGTAATTTATTACTTGTACAAAAACGCCCGTCATTTAGACTATGGTACAAAGTATAGATTTTTATCACAGAGAAACCACACATGTTGTAACATCATACTAAGTAGTAGTATTAAGTAGTAGATATATGGTAATGCTATTTACAGTATGTACCTTTTACCAACAGAGCTAACATATAACTGCATGTTTTCAGTATTCAAGAGGGGACATTACTGCTCATTATGTGCTGCCTCAAAATCCCCGGGTGGTGGTGCAAAAACATTTTAGGTGAGTAATGTAGCAATGGTTATAACATTTTTATGGGCACACCATTTTGTTTACAAGTGTGTGTTGTGTGTGTTTGTGTGTGTGTGTAAGAGAGTGAGTGAATGAAAGAGAGAGACTGAGAGAGAAGCTAATTGATTACCGAGCAATTTGATAAGATTACTATGATCCTTTTTCAGATTGAATGTCATTGCTGCAAGAGGTGGTTTCATGTGGCATGCCTTTCTATGTCAGAGAAGCAGTTCAAAAGGGCTCAAAAGGTTGACTGGAAGTGCTGCCTATGTAAATCATTTTGAATTCCTTTGGCACCCATCCACAATTTAAACAAGCACATAAATAAAAAAAATTTTAAAAAAGAAAAAAATATTTGAAATATTAAAACATTCGTGGATCATCATCATTTCTTTTAATTATTTTATTAAAAGGACATCTATTTTTTGAAGAAAACCATTCAATCTAGTACAGGTCATTTTAACCCCTTTTATGCATTCGTGAAGGTTTTTTTTGGTTCATGCATTGTAGGGTTAAATATCAATGATCTAAACGGTGTTTCTCATACCTGACACCTGGATGAACACTTTCCAGTTGGTTTTGTGACTGTAGGTCATTCCCTTCAAATGCTATTGAAGTTAGAAACGTGTTTAACAACGTTGTATGTATCTTTAGAGACAGTCCCTTAATTTCCGCATATCCGCGAATATCGAAGTCTCTCAGGAGAGGACTGATTTGGGATTCACACAGACTGTACAGATTATAGGGGTTACACTGGATAAACCTCCATGTCAGCTATTTATCTACACTACCAAGTCAACTTGACATGCAGTAGGCACTAACTGGAGCTGTTTATCTATACTTTATTATAGGGAAATATCTGGCATGGAAATTCAAATTATTGTAAATACATATAATACGAAATATGAACAAATGTAACATGACTGCGTTGCTATCGATTGCTAAACGGTAATGAAGGTTAGAGCATCAATGCTAACCTGCACAGCAGCAGACGGCGTCCTGTGAAACTCCCTCCGGAGAACGACTGAAACGGCATTCTGTAAACAACAACACGGATAACATTAAAACCGCCTTCATTGACTTTATTACAATAATAATAATAATTGTTGTTATTATTATTATTATTCATATTTTAAATAATCCGTGTAACTAACCTTCCCAGAGCGAATAAAACACCTCAGCGACGCCATCTTTCTTTTTAGACTGTCCCACTGTCCTCTATTTGGAGGCGGGGCTGTCAAATTCTGTTATCCAATGAAAAGTGGGTTGTTCAATAAGAACCAATCAGACGTTTAAAGGCGTAGCAGGTGATGTCGTAATATCCAATGAGAAGGTTGTTTGCTTAATAAGAACCATTCAGAGAGACGTTTGGAAAATGTCGGAAGTAAACCGGAAGCCGTACGTCACGCCAAGGGCACTAGCCTCCTACGAAATAAGAAGCTCGTGCACGTTGATTTTGCATTTATTTATTTATTTATTTATTTATCTATCTATCTATCTATATATCTATCTATCTATTAAAAAAAAATTATGTTAAGTCGAGTCGAACGAATTTGTGTTTTATATTTAAAATGTGTGTAAAAATGTACAAAACATCAATTACACGCACCTACTTCAACCACAACCAGGTAAACAGTTATTTTGTATGAATTGGCTTTAATTATAATGACCGATATACAGTCAGGTCCATAAATATTCGGACACCGACAAAGTTATTATTGTTTAATCTATCTACCACAGTTTATTGGAGTTGAATTTATTCATGAACATGAGGACACAGTGCAGCCTTTTAGCTTTAAGATAAGGTTATTTACATCCAAATCAGGTGAACAGGGGGATGGTTGCCTCCAGTTTTCCCTTCAGCAAGTAACTTGGGCAATGCAGGACTTATCACTTCTTTGCCTTAAAAAAAAAAAGTCTTGGCTTGCTTACGAAGGATGCTTCAGGTCATTATCCATCTATACTGGAAAGTGCCATCCAATGAGTTTTGAAGCATTTAACTGAATCTGAGCAGATAATAGAGCCCTATACACTTCAGGATTCACCGTGCTGCTTTTGTCTGCAGTCACACCATCAAAAAATACAAGGAAACTGATTCCATTAACAGCCGTCCATGCACACAACATAAGGTCCGGTTGTATGCTTCAAATCCTGAGCAGTTCTTTCCCTTCTGCATACTCTCCCATCATTCATTCAAGTTGGCTTTTTTTTCTCATCTGTCCATAAGATTTTCCAAAACTGTACAGCTTTTTTCTTTTCTTTTGTGAACTCTAATCTGGTTTTCCTGTTTTTGAGTCTTACTTATGTTTTACATCTTGTGGTAAACCCTGTGTATATACTCTGGTGAAGGCTCCTCTTGATTGTTGACTTTGACACTCACCAGTGCATTCTTTCTTTTTAGGAATGTACCAGATAGTTGATTTGGCCACACCTAATGTATTTGCTGTCTCCCTGATGGGTTTGCATATACGTCACTACATTAAAAACCATGTGTGGAATTGAACCGGTAGTCCAAAAAAAAAAAAAAAAAGAAAATAGAGGAAATATGCACTATTACTCACTCCCGCCTTCCAAAAAGTTGTCATACAGTCCCCTCCAAAAGTATTTTGGCTGCACATTGAAGACATTTGGGTTTGAGATCAAAAGAGGAGTAGAAGACGATGGAGCAGAATTTCAGCTTTCATTTACTGTTATTTAAATCTAGATGTTTTAAACAACTTAGAACCTGGCACCATTTTTTCAAGTGATCAAAAATATCAGAACATGTGACTGATAGGTGTTTGATCTGGTTTGACCCCCTTGTGCAGCAATAACTGTTGATCAGTCCTGCATGATGGCTTGGAATAATTTTAGTCCATTCCTCAGAACAGAAGAGTTTCAACTCTGAGATGTTGGTTGGTTTCCTCACATGAACTGCTTGCTTCAGGTCCTTCCACAACATTTCTATTGGATTAAGGTCAGGACTTTGACTTGGCCATTCCAAAACACTACCTTTATTCTTCTTTATGTTTGGTAGAACGACTTGTGTGATTAGGGTTGTTGTCTTGCTGTATGACCCACTTTCTCTTGAGATTCAGTTCATGGACTGATGTCCTGACATTTTCCTTTAGAATTCGCTGGTTATAATTCAGAATTCATTGTTCCCTCAATGATGGCAAGCCATCATGACCCAGACGCAGCAAAACAGGCCCAAACCATGATACTACCACCATCATGTTTTACAGATGGGATAAGGTTCTTATGCTATAACGCAGTGTTTTCCTTTCACCAAAAATAACACTTCTCATTTAAACTAAAAAGTTATATTTTGGTCTCATCCGTCCACTAAACATTTTTCCAGTAGCCTTCTGTCTTGTCCAGGTGATCTTTAGCAAATGCAGACAGGCAGCAGTGTTCTTTTTGGAGAACAGTAGCTTTGTCCTTGTAACCCTGCCATGCACAACATTGTTGTTCAGAGTTCTCCTGATGGTGGACTCATGAACCTTAACATGTGAGCGAGGCCTTTCGTTGCTTAGAAGTTACCATGGGTTCCTTTGTGACCTCACAGACTATTACAAGTCCTGCTCTTGGAATGATCTTTGTAGGTTGAGCACTCCCGGGGAGGGTAATAATGGTCTTGAATTTCCTCCATTTATACACAATCTGTCTGACTGTGGATTGGAATCCACACTCTTTAGAGATGGTTTTGTAACGTTTTCCAGTCTGATGAGCATCAACAACTCTTTTTCTGAGATCCTCAGAAATCTCCTTTGTTCGTGCCCTGATACACTTCCATAAACATGATCAGACTCTGATAGATCCCTGTTCTTTAAATAAAACAGGGCACTCACTCACACCTGATTGTCATCCCACTGATTGAAAACACCGTACTCTAATTTCACCTTCAAATGAACCTAGAGGTTCACATACTTTTGCCACTCATAGATATGTAATACTGGATAATTTTCCTCAATAAATAAAGAAGCAAGTATCATTTTTTTGTTTAACTTTGTTTTCTTTGTCTACTTTTAGGACGAGTGGAAAATCCTATGATGCTTCAGGTAAAATTTATACCACAACCCTGTTGAATTCTGATTGGCTGATAGACGTTCTGAGGTGTGCAATTACTTTTCAGTAAATGCACAGCTAAAGGAGTTCCAGTCGGGTCTTAACCGCGTTACAGTACCATATCACTTCGCCAAGTGAACTGAGATAATGTCCATCACAGAACACACATTTAACAACAAAAGTCCATTTAGATTTTCCAGAAATAAGTAATAATTGACGACAGGGTGTTTAATTATTAGAAAAATAATGCGCACCCGAGGTGGTAATGAGGCCACGAGGCGCAGCGGAGGCTTGAACCATTGATATGCAGTTATTAGAGAGAGAGAGAGAGAGAGAGAAAGAAAGATCAAGAAAAAAGAGAAAGCACGTGTGAGTACAGTATAGAGACAAAAGCCATTGAACAGATATGTGTTTATTTATTCGTTGTATTTTCTGCAGTAACAAGTAGGCCTATCAATATATATTTATTTGTTCTATTTTTATATTATCAGCATGAAATGGAAAAGAAAAAGAAAAAAAAAAACCCTGAACACACTCGCTGTCTCAGAACTGCATATCAATGGCTCGAGTCTCTGTTACGAACTCTAAAATGACATTATGGAATTAGTAATGTAGGTTTGAGATGGGATGCCTAATAAATTAGTTCCATACTTGACAAACACCTGACAAATGTCCTCAAATAAAACATCTGAACAATGTCTTGACGTAGTAACTGGTATAAATGGAATAATTGACTCTGGTTCAACCAAACTGAAAACAAGAAGCTTAAACTGAATTTGATACCCATAGATCATGAAGTGTTCTATTTTTTTTGTTTGTTTGTTTGTTTTGCTTTTCATGTATTAAAATCATTTTGCATAATGATTTTGTCAACCAAGTACTGAATTTGTGGCTCTATTTCTAGTCACATAGTTGAATACTTGATGTATAAGCGGAATCAAGATTTTATTTACAGTGCTAAAAAGCTCAACAGAAAGTACCTGAACACTTTGACAACTGTTCAATTACAATGGTTTCTTTTGTAGGTTTATAGCATGAAATGCCTTAGTTATGCCCAAGCATGCACACACACGCACACGCACACACACACACACACACACACACAGCATTTATAAACTTGAAAAGACCATAATTTGGGCAGGCTTTGTCCACGGTACAGTGTGGCACCTTCATTCTCATTTTAAAGCCCCTTCTTTAGTTTATTTGTTGGATCACTAATCAGTCAGCTCCCATAATGAAAACCAGCTAGTGCTTTTCAAGTTTGCATGCAACACTCATTAAGGGCTGAGCAACCCTAAACGTCAGATCCTAGCTTCACCCCTATGGTCATAAATGAGGCACGCCACATTCAATACAATCACATGTGCTTTGATAAACTATATATTAGAGGAAAAGATGTTCTGACATATAACTGCAAAACATTAAAGAACATTTTGTTGTTTTTACTTCAAAGTTCACAAATAAAAGCACGATATCACGGATAAAACATTGTCAACGCAACTTTTTATAATGGGGGGGGGCAAAAACATTTGTATTTTAAAAACAGGATGCACACCTTCAGTGCGTGCAGCAGTGGTTGTGGCAAATGTGCAGTGTTCATTACTCTTATCAAATATAATCAAACTGTCTCGCTAGTCATACCGTCTTTCAACATAATTAAATCTAATGTAAACGTTATACCTCTTTTCAAAGACCACCAATAAACAGTGGTAAAGTGCTGCAGAGAAACCGATGTTGCTCCTCGGTATGGTTTATGTACACGCTAAACACACGTAACTCGTGGGTATCACTGAAAAACTCTCCATGTTTTATAGTCTGCAGTGCAACATGTAAGGGTGTGTATACAGATGGGCTGAGAGTTACAATTGTGCAGTCCAGCAGGGGCCATAATGTTCAATGTCATGATAATCACCTAATTATGGTTTATCAGAACATTAACGCCTGTTTACTTGTACAAATCTGAATATGTGGCATTTTCATAAGGAACATTTGGGCAAAAAAGAAAAGAAAATAGAATTAACAGGATTTTGCTCATCCTAAATGTAGTTGGTCAGCCAGTCTGACATTTGATTCCTTACTTTTGCACTGAAGCTACAAGGATAATGCAACCAACAAGTAATAGACATCAATCACACCCCCAAACACTTCCCATATCATAGTTCCTTTCTTCATATATTTGCTTCAAATTAGATGTGATTTTAAAGCCTGCTTTTGCTGAGATAGTCTTGGCTTCAGAATCACCAAAATTCCAGGGGGTGGAGCTGGATTTGATCCAACTCCTCCTATATGCCTTATCCAAACCCTAACCCACATAATGCTGCACAACATGAAACAACACATTAAACACACTTATCCAGCCTGAAACACACTGAGTTGTCTCCACCTCCTGGACTTTTGGCTTGACTCTGCCCCGGTAGGAGAAGCTGGACCTGGTACGACTATACCACATCAATGTTTTGTTCAACAGGAAGGTAGTACTTGTGCTTCTGCCTGCTGCCGAAGGAATTCTGACCATTCCGGACTGTTCCCGCAGAAAGTTTGATCAAAATCGTGCCGATATCTGCAGTTATATTTGTACCTGCTTCTAAATTTTTCGAATGAAATTTGATAGTTGTTTTTGCCAAAATATGAAAAAATCTGTCATTTAAACCACTGTAATCATGAGCAGGATAAACCAGTTACTGAAGATGAATGAATGAATGAATGAGTGAATGCTGTTATCAATGTTATTCAATGTGTCCACCCACTCCAGTAAATTTTAACTGGATCCAAGGGTGGGGGTTTCCCATTCCTGATTCCCACACCTTTATTTCTAAACCACATTTTTAAGTATTTGTTGATAAAAAAAAAAAATTGTTGAGGTCCAGGGTATGGTATGATATGATATCAATTGTACCAAGGAATACAAAATGTCTTGTTCCTGTTAATAGATTACAGTAAATCATACTGTGTCCCAAAACACCTTAGCAGGTCTTAAGAACTGTGCGTACTTTGAGGCAGATATTACTATGGAAAACATTTTGGGTTCGAGAGACTTACACTACTTGTTAGCTATGTTCGTTCTGCACTGGAGCTACAAGGTGCAAAAAAGCAATAAAATAAAAAAATAAGTACATGTTCCACTAATCCTTTTTTGTGCTGGTCACAAATACATTACCTGACCAACCAAGCTGAAAGTTTATCCATTCTGCATATTACGAAGATTCACTCTGAGTGCACTGTTTCAGCATTAGCATTCTGATCAAATGGAATATCCACTATTTTTGTACTACACAGGAGGATAATGAGATACATAGCTCCTAAATCTGGCAATGGGAATTCTAGCAATAGTCTTGTATAGGCACAATGGTTAAAATGTGGCACAAACCCAAACATGCTTCTTCTTCTTCTTTTAACTTTCATTCCTTTTTTTTTTGTTTTTTTTTAAAGAACCACTAAGAACCACTCTCTAAGTGCGTTTACATCATGTCAGGCTACAATAATTATGAGTTATGACTTCTAAAAAGACAAATATAAGGAAAAACATCATGCTGTTAGAGGCATTTTGCTGGCATTTCGGTCCACTTATCCACTTATCAGGAAGGGTCTGGGTAAATCAGTGTAAAGTTTTTCTCTCTCTTAAAAAAAATATCTTAATCCCATTTACTCCCAAGTTCGTCATTTGCCAATTCCCACCATTAATTATTTCTCACATTACACAACAGCGAGCACCTGGGGAGGGTGAAGTCAAATGTACTTCCTCCGAGACGTGATGCCAGCTACTGCATCTTTATGAACTGCTGCTCATGCTATATCACAGTGGGCTCAGATGAAAGCACTTTCTACCCTCTTTTATTTATTTATATATTTAGAGCGAGCGAGAGAGAGAGAGAGAGAGAGAGAGAGAGAGAGAGAGAGAGAGCGAGCGAGCGAGAGAGAGAGAGAGAGAGAGAGAGAGAGAGAGAGATGATCTCACAGATGCTCATGATTGGCTATTGTCGCTCTGATTCACAAGGGAGTATGCCATCCCCACCACTCAGAGAGCATGGCCAATTTTGCTCCCTTGGCTCCCAGCCACAGATGACTGTGGCAATGTCGGGATTTGAACTCATTACGCTGTTGAACTCATACAATGTTATGCTGACGGAGCACATCTATCCTACTGTGAAACATTTTTATCGTGATGGTAGTGCTCACTTCCAGGATGACTCAAGGGTTCACTAAATTATCTAATAAATACTAGAATCCAGTTTAGCATTCCTGTTTGCAGAATTTAGCTTTCCTTCTTAAAACCAACCATTGAAATTGGTTTATTCAACAGGCTAACTATCGTAGATGTCAAAATAGCCATTTCAGCCTGTTCTGTGTCACCGAGTTCTGAATCATCTCATAATTGCTGCATTTCCGACACGATTTGAAGGTACTATAATATTATGCACGGATTAAAAGACAAAACCTACACAGCGTTTTACGTAAAACCCAAAAGTGAAAGTCAAAGCATTAAAAACTGTTTGAAACACAACCCAAATTCTTCTAAGCTGCTTGAAAACACCACATGATGAATGTGCTGCAGCTGGAGGCTGATTTTATGAGGGTCAGGAACATCGTTGTAGGGTGTGTGGGATTATTTACCACAAATATGCAAGTCCAATTCATAAATCTGACAGCTGAAATGCACTTTCCAAGGTCATATCCTGCATAGCAGCACAGATACGACACACTTTAGCATGACCATCGCAGATCTGAAGCCGATTTGGAAGTGAAATATTAAAAATAGTTTCCCCCAGCAGTCCAGTTTTAAAACATCTCTGCACTCCTGAAGATCAGATCCTGGACGCCTCGGATAAGAGGGCCAAGGACAAATTGCACACGATAACAACTAAGGACCGTAAAAAGTGTTGCTCAGATGCATGGATTGCTGCAATTGTTGGTCACCGCTTTTTTCAGTCGGCCTTTGCTGAAGGTCTGAATGGAGCTCAGGAGAGCGCTTCGGCCCTTGCCATTAACGGAAGGAGGATGGAGGGATGGAGGGCTGGACTCGATCCCTGTAGAAGTTGGAGGAGGAGGAGGTGGAGGTGGTGGAAGGGTCACTGGCTGAACACCTGTAATGACCAAATAACAAATATTAGTATGACCAAGGATGCACAAATAACCCACATAACCCTGCGTTCACATCAGAAGGCAACAAGTTCTTCATGTTGGCTTAACTATGCCTGTTGTAGGTGTCATGAACGCTACTGTACACATGTGGGCATGACTGATCCAGCTAGCATTCAAATAAGGAATTATAGTAACCAAATGATTTAGGCTGCTATAAAATGTTTAATTGATGTTACTTTAATTTAAAATATAATAGTATCATAGGATGGTTCAGTTTTGTTGCTTTAACCCCTTAAACTATCAGGACCCATTAGTTGATCCAGACTTACACTGCTCTTTGTCCGAACTACAGACAGTTTCACTTATTGGAAATAAATATTGCGTGGGATCAAACAATATTTTATAATCTGATGTTCCTGAGCTGCTTTAAGTTGACGGTAAATCACAGTTAATGCTGTATCAGGGGTGTTGGCAGGAAATTTGTACATGTACATCATACACCATCTTAAATACATCAATTGTTAAGCAAGATAGTGAGAGACCATAATATAATAATGTAAGAAGCCATGACTTTAAACATCCTGCTTTATTTGTGCTTTATTTTGCCAAAATCTGCTGAACGTGGGGCCAATAGGAACCAAACACAAGTTAAAGAGTTGAAACTGGAGGAAACACAAAAACAACCAAGTTGAAATAAGGTGATGTGAGGCAGGTGAGGCAATCGTCTAATCATAGTATGTAAGAAGCCTCCAAAAATGGCCGAGTCATTCAAGTCTTTCATCTGCCAACAGATGCGTCAATGCAGCGTCTACCAGGAGATTTTAGAGCACTTCATTCTTCTATCTGCTGACGAGCTTTATGGAGATGCTGATTTCCTTTTCCAGCAGGATTTGGCACTTGCCCAAAGTGCCAAAACTACTAGTAACTGATTTACTGATCATGGTATTACTGTGCTTGATTGGCCAGCCAACTCTCCTGACCTGAATCCCAGCAGTGGTTTTCAAGCAGGGGTGGGCCCAGACAGGCCATCATTGGGTACTCGGTATATTTTATTGCTTTTCAAATAGAATGTGCATAAATGAAAAATCCCACGTTCCCTCTCCTGCATTTTCTTTTTGCTGGGGAGAGGCGGAGCTTAGCCTGTCTTTTATCTAGCTCTCAGTGCAGACCAGTGTTGCCAACTTAGCAACTTTTCAGACTCCTTTAGTGACTTTTTTTATTTTTCCAAATGTTGTCAGTACTGTCCTGCAAGCGCGAGGTCTTGCTTTCCTGCTGTATTCTCACCTCTCTCTGCGTCTGCTCTATTCAGTCAGTGCCGCATTAAGCCTTTGCAGGGCTGGGGCTAATGCATCCCTTGGGACCCCAGCTATATGTCAGTTATATTCCATAAACTGGTATATCAAATACTCAGCAAACAAACAAATATTCCAAAATGCTCAAACAAGGAGCGCATAGGAACCCTTGCGTTAAAATTTGTTGATCAAATAAAAATAAAGAGAAATACAGAGAGCATATCATCAACCCGTACAGGATAAAAATAATCCACATAAATGAAACAATGGTATCGAGTAATAATTTTACAAATCACAAACAGCCCAGCAAATAAAATGAATTAAATCTCACTCAGCACTAAAAGGGCTTCTTCAAAGACAATTCCTCGATTAAATCCTTAAAATCAAGTTGACGCAGAATGTCGTACTCACTCGACATCACTGGCAAACAGTAAAGCCTTTGTTCATGCACTGATGTCCTCAGTCTATTTTTTTATAAGCCCCAATTTTGAACCACCTGATTCAGAAGTGTTGGCCGAAGGAGGGGGCATATCATCATCCAGGTGGATGCTACACACTGGTGTTGGATGAGGAGATTTCCCCCCATAAAATGTAAAGCACTTTGAATGCCTAGAAAAGCACTATCCTGTTAGCCCCCCGGCCGCGGCTGATATTATAGTTGATGTAGCCTAGTAAACTTAGCCTCATTGTTGTTTATCAACATCTAGGTGTTCCTCTATATTTTTTTAAAGAAAGTTGTAAGCTTAGGTATTTTGCTTAGAGTTTCTTAATTTCTTTGTTTTTTCTGTTGCTGCTCTTTTCTTTTTTTAGCACCACGGTCATATTTTCTGACATTTTTGTGCGACATGCTGTTGAGATGATGTTAACCTGTATCATGACTTGTGACTTGTGTGTGTGTCCACGCTGCTCTATGTACGGATAATTACCTGGACCAAATGTGTCATTTTTAAAATGCAAAAGAGAATCCTCTCAGGGGTGCCCTAGTGTTCGGTGCCCTGGGCTGTAGCCCATGATGCCCATTTGGGATAACGGGGCCTTGTGTTCAGTCAGTGGCTAAGAGCCGGAGATTTAACAGTGTCATGGCATCAACATCATTTTTGGGATATGGTCGAACACCTTTAGCTTTTGCCTGTCTATTTCTGTTGTTAGCAATCATGACTGATTAATCATGGTAAGTGACCCCCATTTTTCAAATACAACAATGATACAAAATTACAAAAATGCAGAGCCTGAGAAATGCAATACTGCACTACTGAATACCACATCACATGACAAAACATTCCGAATGCTAGTTTTAGGCTTGTACCCACATTCAGTCTGGTTGTCTTGAAATATCTTAAAAATATCAATCGGTTCATCTTCCGGAATCACAGTGAGGACTTAACGCTACTGTTTGCTTTGTCGCTCGCTAATGTGAACGCAGGGCGCATTTGTTGCAACAAATACAATTAGCTTACGGACTGAATACAGCTGCATGCCACAACTAAAGCTAAGCAGATTGGTGCACTTACCATGTGGGCTAAAATTCAAGCAGAAACAATGAAACCTTCATAACAAGTATGCAATGATATTTTTCTTTTGCAGGAAGTGAGCAAAGCACTACGCAGTGCCAAATGTGAGTACAAAGTACCCAGCATGCAACCTGTAATAGTGCTCTCTGTCCCGATATGATCCATTAAATTATGACAAAAATACTGAAGGCAGGCATTTGCCGATGTCCCGATTAAGATTTATTTTATTCTACAGTACATCAAACCATACCAACAAAATACGTAAAATATTTAAAAATGCCCCAAGCCTCCACAATTAATGGTGATGTTTCCCCACCAAAAAAAAAAAACCCTCACTGAAACATGCTGTATAGTAAAATCCCACAAATACCAAGAATTTTAAATATTCCACCGTCTGTTATAAAGAATATTTAAAAAGTCAAGGACAGCTGAGCAGGCCATTGCAGATTGTGATGTCTTAAAGTTGCAGTAACGCTTCCCAGTAGGTCAGATTTGTAATCACAGAATCATTTCACTGAGTAAAATAAACATCACCTCAGGTGACGAATAGCAACATTTATTCTAAGCATCACTTATGCCATTATTTTCTTCCTTATTTGCTACTGAGGAAGGACACTGCAACTTTACAACAGAAGTAATTTAGTATTGGATTACTTTACCCCAAACATGTTCAATATGGTGCATGCTCTATTTTGAAGACAGCGTAGGAGGGGAAAAAAGAGGCAGATATGTGTTACTCTTCATTTTCATACAAGTATTAAAAATACGCAACGTAGTTGATGTGTATGGTGTGTTTAAAAAGAGTCTAGATTAGTTCGACTAAGATTCTGTTTGAGAACGAGACGAAGACGTTCCGAACGAATGTTATTTCAGTAAAGCTGAAGAGTTCTAATTCAGAAGAAACCTACTATTTCTACTTGCCATATTTTCCGGACTACCAAAGGGTTTTTTATTTTTTGTCTTCTAGTGGATGCTGCGACTTATACAAGTATGCCAATTTGCTATTGTTTTTTACGGTAGGCAGGATACTCCAGCAATTACGGTAGTTTGCAGCTCAAGGTGCAAAAGAAAGATTAACTGTAACACTAATGTAAATAAACATTGTGTCATATAGATTCCCTATATTATGATATAGAGATTCCCTATATTAAGTTTTCAGCTCGGGAAACAAAACAGCTCTGAACTATGGCACTAAACACCAAACTGGATTAACTAACCTGGGTGTCTTATACTCTGGAAAGACTTACTGTCCGGAAAATATAGTACCTAAAGTGTGGCTTTCAATTGAGATGACTGGGATAATTTCACTTCATAACAACCAGTGAGCATGAACGGTGCATGCCCAGAAATATAAGAATCTGTAAAATGGTGAATACCTGGTGCAGGTGGAGGAGTGGGAGAAGAAGGACAAGTTGGTGGAGAACTTGCTCCTGAACCTGGAAAATGCAACACACACAGGTAAAACACTTCAACACTTGATCTGACTGACACGTCCATTCAGAAACCATGTTTTCACAAATGCTAAGCTCTACAAGTTGTTTGTAATTGAACATGCTGGAACTGGCTTGTGCAGTCTTACTTTATTTAGAACCAATCTGGTTGGTAGATCATGTTCAGCTTATGTGTTTTGCATGAAGTAATGGGGATAATAATGAAATTATTACCAGTTTCCGTGTCTGGAAAGGTTATGCCATCTTTTATCTGCTATAGAAATAATGCCTACCAGGTAATAGAGATCCTGTCCAAATTGACACATTGTTAATTGTGCTTTGTGTGAACTATGGAGATACTCCAAGAAGCATAAAATAACTTGTCAAAGATGCAGTGGTTTTGGGAGTTATTGAGTTCCCAGCTACAGGTATAGCCTACATACATGTAATATGTTGTAATGTCCTTATGATCAAGCACAACCTGCACTTTCAACAAGCAGTTGTAATAAAGGTCACCCATTTTGTTTTAAAGAAAAAAGGTGCTACAGAGTACACATGAAACCTCAACCTCCACAACCTGTGAAGCTAGCCACTGCATCTTTTCAAACTGCTGTACACACTCGGGGGAAACAGCTAACTGCCCTCTTCCGTACACAGGATCTTACAGATGACTGTGATTGGTTAGCGTCGTTCCACCCAGACATAAGGGTCAACTGTGCTCACTTGCAAAAAAAAAACAAAAAAAAACAATTTAATATGTAATTAATAGAGTGATCTCTTATCCTGTGTGAATCATTCAGAATTACTAGAGATCCTCCAGCAATATACTACATGTCTGGAAAACGTAACTTGCCCAAACAGTGCTTTTATTGAACTTCCTTTCACTCTTAAAGAATAAAACCTACATTTCCACTCTTGTTCCCCAAATATACCCATCTGACATTGATGACTACTACATCTGAAGTAGGAGAAACACCAGAAATTCAAAAGAAACTACATCTGCATATAGCAAAAAAAAAGCATGATTAGCTGAGGTGAAAAGTTAGTGTATAGATGAAGAGAAAATAAAAGGGTGCAGTTTACTCAAAACAGAGATGGGTGCAAAGTGTGTTCTTTTTGGGAGGAGGTCATATCTGGTCATCGGTTATGTTCTATGGATAACATTTATACCATTTGAAACACTTGTGAAAGCGTTAAATGAATGGATAAATAAATAAAACCTCTTCAAAAAGCCATAATTAAATGTAGTAAATAAAAACGAAAATAACCTTTGACTTACCAGAGTTGTTGTTGTATTTGACAGAAAAGTCCTCCTCATTTTCATAAGCAGACTGTCTGGATTTCTGATGACAGCAAAAAGCAATACAAATAAATAAAAAAACAACCCAGGATTTATCTGCAGTGTATAAACATTTCCATTCACCATCCATATATATATTTTTTTTTAAATGAACACTTTCTGGTAGCTGTTTGGATTAGTGATGTGTCGTTCATGAACGATTCGATCATTGTGAGCGAATCTTTAATATGACTCTGGAACACCGAGTGGTCTCAGAGAGTGATTCGTTCATTTTGTTGTCTGCGCATGCGCTGCAACATCCCCATAGGTTCTGTACAGGGAACAGAAATGATGAGTTCACCTCTCGAGTCTTCGGGTTTGAGTCGTTCGTTCTTACGATGACCGCTGCATATGCAATGCACCATGCCGTACCGGAAACGGGATGAAAGAATGACTCGAACTCGAAGACTTGAGACGTGAACTAATTTATTTCTGTTTCTGGGGAACAGACGTGACAAATGTGACGTGACAAAGAACGACTGATGAAGAAGATGAGGTGGATTAACAGACTGTATAGCCTGAAGTCCCAGCTAAGCAATGAATTCATCATTTCTGTTTCTCATAAGTCGGCCTTGGTTGTATTAGCCTATAGTTTATTAAGTACTAGATGTGTTGGGGAATTTAACATGTAACCTTTTAATTATGTTCTGCTGAATTGAATGAAATGACTCGAAAAAAGATTCGTTCATTTTACTGAACGAGATTCAAAACTCCGAATCGGTAAAATGACCCGAACTTCCCATCACTAGTTTGAATATGTGCGTACCTTTCTGGCAAGGATCTTCCTCTTCCTTTTCTCCTCCTCAGAGCCGTGGTGGGACTGTGCCCGTGTCAGCCTCCTGTGCTGCTGAATCTGCACAGAGAAAACCACCAGCGCCGTTGCTCTGGTTAGCACTAATAGGACGCAGCAATCAGTTACGTGTAATTATGTGCTCTGCACGTCAGGCAAAATGAAAAGATCATAATGCACTAACCGCTCTCTGTTCCTCTTGCAGATGCTTTTCCAAACACTCTTTGGACAATTTCAAGGCCTCTTTCAATTTGGAGGTCATCTATATTTCAGGGATGGAAAACATTATATATGAGTATAATGTACAATTATAATAAATTTGTCGTCAATTTATAACTAACTTAAGCAACTGATGTTGCTTGGATAAATCTGGGGTAATATGATTTAGCTTTTATGTAAAACCAGCAGAGTAGCCAATGGTCCAATCTCGAGGTTGTGAAAGAATGAACTAACCTCTCAGCATCATGTCCAAGTATGTCTTATTTTGGCTGTGATGTTACTGTACTTAAATGGGAATCCAACAATAAGCAAATTCTTTCTGCGCATACTTCCAACATCAATCATTATTTCTCTTTTAGTTGTGTTTTGGAGAACGTTTGGATTTCTAGCTAGAGATTTCTATCTAACTAAGCTTTTAGAGCTTTTCTCCCATTGTGGTAATGTCCTGGATAAAACTTCCAAACACTGCTGCAACCTTAATCAGAACCACCTGATTCTCACACTCAGACACTGGATTAGGGTTTCTGACAACGTAATTGTGTGTAAATAACTCAAATCTTTTTAATGTACTGTTATCAACAACGACCATGAAACCTTAGTGCTTACAAAAAAACATAGGGAAGAGATATTATAAGGATATTATTTTGAAATTATTTGTGTGGTGATTCATTCTAATGTCAGTGTTCCTACTGTACTGAAAATACAGGCGACTTATGAATAGTGACATATTCAGGTTGTCAGTAAATTTATACCTACAAAGTGCACCTATATATTAGGTTTACCAGACAAAATGGCCAACGAGTCATGCTACAAGGAGGGTAAACCTAATAAATGTGTGTATATGTAAATAACAAAACACAACAGTGAGTGCTGTTATGGGAAAATAATCAATGACAGGGTGTGTGTTCCGAAGTGTTTTATTCCTCTAATACTACAATGATCTGCCAATGATTCCAATTTTTCATTTATTAATGAACAAGATGTTCTTTTTAACCATTTATAGTTACATTTAACGTTGTAGATCATTCATAGGACAAGTTAGTTCTTGTTATCACTTGTGTTATAGCAGCTATAAACAGTTGTTCTCACACCAGCTTCTCTTTTGTTCAGTCTCAAAGTTAAAAAGACACACACAAAAAAAATTCAGCTTGTCATGTTATCATGTAACGCACAAAGTTTTCTGTCCTAAAGACTCTCCTATTCAAAAAAACATACATATTGTTACAAAGTGCTGCCACTGGACTCCTTCCACAAATGTGGCAACAATAACAACACAATAACTACATTTAATGTTTATTAATAGCCTTAGGTTATGTGGAGCATCCACCATACAGCGCCCTCCACTAATATTGGCACCCTTGTTAAATATGAGCAAAGAAGACTGAATAATTGCATTCATTTTTTGATCTTTTGTTAAAGAAATTCACAAAAACACTCTGCTCTCATGGATATTAAACAATTGCAAACAAAACACAGGCTTATAAAAAACATTATCTTTGTTAAATATAGGTGTGCAACAATTATTGGCACCCTTTTAGCCAATACTTTGTGTTGTCTCCCATTAGATATCAGCTCAGAGTCTTCTATAACGCCTGATGAGGTTGGAGAATACATGACAAGGGATCTGAGACCGTTCCTCCATACAGAATCTCTCCAGATCTTTCAAATATCACGGTCCACGCTGGTGGACTGTCCTCTTCAGTTCACCCCACAGGTTTTCTTTGGGTTTCAAGTCAGGGGACTGGGATGGCAGGACCTTGATGTTGTGGTCAGTAAACCTTTTTTGTGTTTTGATTTTGATGTAGGTTTTGGATCATTGTCCTGCTGAAAGATCCAACCACGGCCCATTTTAATCTTTCTGGAAAAGGCAGTCAGGTTTTCATTTAATATCTATGCCATTGTAAGGATGGTACCAAGATGTCTGAACCAAGACAGAATCACTCTCTGAGGACAAAGGACTACTACAAGAACGAAAATTCAATCTCTCACTCACAGAATTAGCATCTCCATCTGAATTAGCATCCCATCTTAATTAGCACATCATGCTGAGTGGAGACTGGAACCGAGATGTCTGAACCTGGAGAGAAGTACACTCTGAGGACAAAGGACTACTACAAGAATGAACACTCGATCTCTCCCTCACAGAATTAGCTTCTCCATCTGAATTAGCACATCATGCTGAGTGGAGACTAGGGAGATCCTCATTACATTGTTTCCTTCCTCCTCTCTACTCACACCCTTCTCTCTCTGTGTCGAGATCACCTTTAACACACCCAAGGTCTATATGCATTACATAACATGTTTTAATGTGAATAAGATATTGACTACACGTTTGCCATCATACAAAAGGTCTCAGCGCATCTGGGAAATATGGTCTCATTCCCTACATATGGTCTCATTCCATACATAGGAAACTATGGCATGATTATATAAAGCTAATTTTATATTAGATATTATTGGTCTATCTCTGTAGATTTTAGTGGTCATGACCTCTGACTAGAAATAACATTACTATAATTAAGTATTTATAACTAAGGGGACTAAACAAAGTATTTTTTAGAAAAGGGCAAGCATGGGCGGCCATCTAGATAGTATTAGTCAATTACCTCTGGCTAATGACCAAGACTGGCGAGTTTGTGACCGTGAGATCCGCGTACACGGCCGGCGCGAGACTTGACATGGAATCCGAATGAACGAGTACAATTTAAAGTATAGAATAAACTGGAATTAATCAAATGTAAAAGATTAAAAGTATCAAAAATACAAATAACTAGGAAACAAATACAACATTGAGGTTTTTACAACTGGAGTCAGACTTAATTTAAGAAAGAGTCAAACAGAATTGGAATGACAAATTTAATAATCTAAATGTATTCACATCGCTTCGAAAAGACAAACACATGGGAATCCTACTACCACGTCAATGGATACTGTTGTTGGACCAGTGAGTGGATCCTTACACCATGTATCCTAACAAAATGTCCAGGTCCTCTGGCAGAAGAACAGCCCAAAAACATTAAGAGTTACCACCATATTTAACTGTGGGCATGAGATACTTTTCCATATGGCTACCTCTCTGTGTGCAACCAAACCACCTCTGGTGTTTATTGCCAAAAAGCTCTATTTTGGTTTCATCTGACCATAGAACCCATTTGAAGTTCCAGTAGTGTCTGGCAAACTGAAGACGCTTGAGTTTGTTTTTGGATGAGAGTAGAGGCTTTTTTCTTTAAACCCTTCCAAACACCCTGTGGTGATGTAGGTGACTTCAGATTGTAGTTTTGGAGAATTTCTGACCCTAAGACGCAACTAACTTCTGCAATTCTCCAGCTGTGATCCTTGGAGATTTTTTGGCCACTCGAACCATCCTCTTCACAGTACATGGAGACATGTGTCCAATTCCAGGTTGATTCCAGTAACATTTAACATTCCATATAATATTTACAGTTGAGTAGAACTTCTTCATTATTGCCCTGATGGTGGAAATGGGCATTTTCAACGCTTGTGCTATTTTCTCATAACCACTTCCCATTTTGTGAAGCTCAACAACCTTTTGCTGCACATCACAGCTATATTCCTTGGCCTTACCCATTGTTATGAATGACTAAGGGAATTTGGCCTATGTGTGACCTCATATTTATACCCCTGTGAAACAGGAAGTCATGGTTGAACCATTTCCTGTTCCTAGTCACCCAGGTGTACTACGAAAAATATCACTGGGAATATACTTCAAATATGTTTTTCTCATATGAATTTATAGGGGTGACAATAATTGTTGCACACCTATATTTAACAAAGATAGATTTTTTTTTTAAACCTGTGTTGTGTTTGCAATTGTATGATATCTATGAGAACAGAGTTAAAATGCATTAGAACAAGCAAAATAATAAACACTGCCATGATAGAAAATCAATCAACACTTTCTGACTAATCAGAATCAGAGAATTGAACAGCGATGGAATAAATAAAAGAATATATACTTGAATGTTAAGTGTGCATGTTAAAAAGTATAATTACCTTAAACTGAGCTTTCTCTGTGTTGAACAGCAGCACATCACTGAATAGTCTGTACGGGCAGAAAATCACACATTTGTCATTTTTGTCAATGTCAATTACACAACAGTGGCAGAACAATGGACTGCTACTCACGGTGTCTGTAGGAGTTGAGAAACTGTGGGCATCCCTGTTTTACATGCCTCAGTGGACAGGATGGACTGCAGGACCGAGACTGAAAGAAATACAGACAGGTCATCACAACACTTACAGTACCATGTGTACTAAAAAGCTAAAAACAATTATTTAAAAAAAAAAAAAAAAAAAAAAGTGAGTAAACAGATTTTTTCCCTAACTGACCGACTGAAGTGTACGGCACAGAGGGATACTGATCCACAGGAACGGCATCGGGAGGCCTGCCATACGTCATTTCATACAACAAGTGACCAAATGAGTAGACATCAATGCTCTCTGTGGTCTGAATAATAAACATATAAATATAATACATAGGTTAGAAAATGGGGTTGTACAGTACATCGCATTAAAATACTTCCATTTCTACATGTATAACTGAAGTATAGTAATAAATATGTTTTTCCACTGGGCAGTGCTGAAGTCAGTGTTCAAACTTGATCTCCTGACTATAGGATAAAACATTAGACAGCTGTGCTACTTGGGAAGCCATCAAGCGAATCTTTTATGAAGTGATCAGCCTTTTCACCCAGATGAGACGGGCTAATAACGGAAATTCAGTCCAAAATACGTTGACCGCAACAGAAAATCACGTGACTAACTGGATTTTATTTGTTACAAAAGTATTTGCACTTTTTAAGGCAATCATACAAATAACGAGTTATTTTCAACCAACTGACCCCAATCGTACCTACTGACATCACTGGTTCCTTGTTTCCAAACCATAAAATTTTGCTGACAGAACAGAACTGTCATGGAATTTTTTTTTTTTACGGTTTTAGACTAGGCACTTGCTCAAGTATTACGGCAGTGGGAAAATTCTAAGTAGATACTCATTAAAATTTCACAATAAAGTTAGAAACGGTTCTGATTGATCTTGGTTTCATTTTTTTACATCACAAAAAGCTGCCATGTTAACAGGGGTGTGTAGACTTTTTATGTCCACTGTATACCTAATGCTCCTTCAAATTTGTCTAAAATAAGGAGTCCTATTAAAAAAAAAACAGCTGTCCCATTCCTGCTTTTTAAATTGGCCAGCGTTTATTTCAAAATCAGAAATGCTGTCGAGAAACTTAACTAACTAAGCAGCCTATCCCAAAATGGACCACGAGAGTACTGATACAGTATCTCACAAAAATGAGTACACCCCTCACATTTTTGTAAATATTTGATTATATCTTTTCATGTGACAACACTGAAGAAATGACACTTTGCTACAGTGTAAAGTAGTGAGTGTACAGCTTGTGTAACAGTGTAAATTAGCTGTCCCCTCAATACCTCACTTTTGTGAGGTACTGTATGTCCATTTTAGCAATATTGTACATGCTAAATACCATAGTACACTGCATAAAATATTATCAGGACATACAGATGTGAGTGTGTATGATATTTTAATAATGTAACATTACTCAAAACATTGAAAAATGCATTAAAATACAACATTGATGACCAAAAGAAAATCTGAATCTTTGTGTAACTGCAAGCACGTTCTTACGTTGATTTTCCTGAACTGGGTAACATAAGGCCGGTAGTAAGAGGGAAGTCCCAGTATGGAGTTTTCTATGTCCAGCAGTTTGCACGTGTTGTCCTCAATTAGAACATTTGAGGCGTGGAGATGCCCGAATGGAAAACCCTTATCATGGAGGAATTTCAGGGCCTAAATCAAGACAGAGAAGAGAGATAATCAAACAAGAGGGACAAATATACCAAAGAGTTACACTGAATTACAGGAATGAGATAAATGAACTGTGTAGACGGAATTATTCTTGCTGTGATTATCGACTTGTGATCTAACAAAAGTTGTTTTATTAAGATACTGAAGTAAAATTATTAAACTTGTAAATGACCGAGGACATCTGAAAACTAAATAATTGCCTGATGATGCTCCAAAGAAAACTCTTACTTAATATTTGCCTTTTCCATACTTACAAAATACCAAGTACTGTTTTGGTGTGAAAAAGATGGTGTGAAAATATACCCACAACACATTTGTGTGGACACTATAAATAATTTTTTTCCCCACTTCAGTGTTAATGTAATTCCTGTTGTTTGCTTATGGTATACATTCAAGCAGTCTTTTGGACTATTAACAGTTCCATCTTTCTAAAGTGGTTCCACTTTCTGAAAGGAAGCCATACGTTGTAGGATTTTCCTGTACAAAATTTAAGGGTTTCCCCCAGAAGGTCAAACAAAAGAAGGCTTTAGGTTTAAGACCATATCTGGGATAGATTCAAATGCGATGTAATCGTTAGTAATTCTACATTTTCCAGGTATCAGGACATGTAGGTGTAACAGAACCAATGGCCGAGGATGGGGGAATGACACAAAATCACAACTAATGCATCTTTGTTGGTTATATAAAAGATTTCGCTGCACAACTAATAAGCAGGAACAGTGGGTTAACAGCTATTGGGCATTTCATGTTCCTCTAATTTTTGCCAGTGTGGCTGTCTTATTTGGCAGAATTAAATGAACTGAACATTTTTTTTAATTAGGCAAAGATAATGGTGGCAACTGTTTGCTGAAACTAGCTAGCTCAGTTTAAGCAAGCTAGCTAGCATTACAATTAAGAAGTATGTTGGATAAACAAATATTTAGCTAGCTTACTGTGCCACAAAGTAAGATATTATAGATAAATGTATGTAGCTAAATTTTGTTGAGCTTCACAAAATGGAAAGTGGCTAATAGAAAATAGCATGAGCATTGAAAATGTGCATTTCCATCATCAGGGCAATAATTAAGAAGTTCCAGTCAACTGGAAATGTTATGAATCAACCTGGAATTGGACGCGTGTCTATATCGTCTCAACGCACTGTGAAGAAGATGGTTCGAGTGGCTAAAAAATCTCCAAGGATCACAGCTGGAGAACTGCAGAAGTTAGTTGTGTCTTGGGGTCAGAAAGTCTCCAAAACTACAATCTGAAGTCACCTACATCACCACAAATTGTTTGGAAGGGTTTCAAGAAAAAAAGCCTCTACTCATCCAAAAACAAACTCCAGCATCTTCAGGTTGCCAGACACTACTGGAACTTCAAATGGGATCGGGTTCTATGGTCAGATATAATAAATAGAGCTTTTTGGCAATAAACACCAGAGGTGGTTTTGGCACACACCGAGAGGTAGCCATATGGAAAAGTACCTCATGCCCACGGTTAGATATGGCGGTGGATCTTCAATGTTTTGTGGCTGTTTTTCTGCCAGAGGACCTGGACATTTTATTAGGAAACATGGCATCATGGACTCCATCAAATAACTGACTACAAAATCAAGGTCCTGCATGGCTATCCCAATCCCCTGAACCCTATAGAAAACCTGTGGGGTGAACTGAAGAGGAGAGTCCACCAGCATGGACCTCAAAATTTTATAGATCTGGAGAGATTCTGTATGGAGGAATGGTATCAGATCCCTTGCCATGTATTCTCCAAACTTATCAGGCATTATAGGAGAAGAGTCAGAGCTGTTATCTTGGCAAAAGGAGGTAGCACAAAGTATTGACCACAAGGGTGCCAATATAAGTGGAGGGCACTGTAAACAGTAGAGTTACCCTTGATTAAATTATGAGCCAAAAATGTAATCCAGCCAAACCTCCAAAATCTGCCTCCCATATGTCCTGATCTGCTGCAGCTCCAGACCCTGGATCTTTTTGGGGTTGCAGTACTTCTTCAAGAATGCTTCTTTTGGCTTTACCTAAAATATCAGCACCCAAGACATTAAAACAATAATTAAAGCTTAAAAACAAAACTCAACATGGCAGACATAGTTGTAACTGAACCTTTTGAAAGTTGTAAATATTTTGACAACTATAAAGAAATGCAACATACATTATAATGATACATACCTTGCAAATATGATCCCTAAGTGTGCCTTTTTCATTAAAAATTCTGATTACTACTGCTGAGGACTCGATAGTTGAGGCATAGGTGACTGGACAGATGTATGGGTGCTAAAAGGCCAAAAAGACAGCAAAAGCACAAGTTACATATAGCAGAGGCTCAACATTTTTACATTCTTCATTATTACATAAAAAAGGCTGAATCGTAGGGTTGCGTATTATATCTCTTTTCCTCAGAGGAGTCAATCCTCTGTCAATAATGAATTAAAAACAGCCAACGATTCAATTTGATACATGACTAGCACACAGACACCTCCTTCCTACATCACACCTCCTTCATGGAAACTCACACACACACACATAGAAGCTACACCTCCTTCACCAACATTGACAGAAGCCACGCCTGCTTCATTGAGATTGACAGAGGCCACACCCCTGCACTGAGACTACCAGGGACAGAGGCCACACCTTCCTCGCTAAGATTGACAGAGGCCACACCCCTGCACTGAGATTACCAGGGACAGAGGCCACACCTTCCTCACTGAGTGACAGAGGCCATGCCTCCATTACTAAGATTCGCAGAGGTCATATCCCCTTAATTGAGACAGACTCAGCGGCCTCACCTCTTTCACTGAGACTGACAGACAAAGAGACCACATCCCCTTTACTTACAGGCACAAAGGCCACACCTCCTTCACTGAGACTGACAGACACAGAGGCCACACCTCCTTCCCTGAGACTGACAAAGAGAAATCTGACCATTATGTTTTGAAAGGACAGGATGTGTGGCTCAAAAGTGGCTGCACTGAAAGAAAGTTTCCTATAATCCTTTTCTTTGTCAGCAAAACAAAGGTGTTTTTGATCCATCTGATCAAACACAGTCATGAGGTTTTCCACCCCTCATTCTTTCACATGATCAGATGGACTGAAAGACTGTATAGATGGAGGACTGAACTGTCATCATAACAAGAATCCAGAAAAATCTTTAGGACTCAGGAAAATACAGCCCAGTCATAACTATAGTGTCTGTAACCCTACAAATTTTAATAAATCAGCTTAGTTTCAGAGAATTAAAACATTCCGCAGATTTCAGCAATGAATACCTTATGACCTATTAGATTTGAGAATTCAACAGCACTGTGGTATAACGGTAAAGATTCTGAATTAATTTTTTTTTTTTTTTAAACCAACAAAATAGATATACAATTCACTACTTAAACACCAGCTGAATTCACTGATCTGACCAATTTTCTTTCCAGGCATGGCCTAATATTCTAATAAGTACAATTGGTTAACATCCCTCCTACCCTGAGAATGGTGATTCAAGCAGAACGAAACACAATAGCACAATAACGGAGAAGTGCTATCGGTCAATCCTCACTAGATTTTATTCTCTGGGTTGCCTAGAATAAAGGTAACCCAGACAGGATTGACTCAGAGAGATCACACAAGTGTAGATAGTTTTAATAAAAACCATGTGAGAGTGAGAATGACTTTACATAAGCGTTACCCAATAGTAGCTCCAACCATTTTAATTCAAACGGTCGATAAGACTTTAGGAGTACTGTCTTGCAGGACTGCGCTGAATGAGAATAACTTAGTACATCAAATTTCAATAATGAGTTGATGTGATTCTGCGTCAGCAAAAACATCCCAAAGGAATTTACCCCACTGTTGTTGTGAAGAGTCAGGCTTTTCTGAGTCACATCCAGAGACTTGTGTTTGTCCACATGCCTACACAATCTTGTGCGCTCCAGAAATCTATTGCACAAGAGGCCTACCAGGAAGTGACATGATCGGCCTCATCTGCTGCCAATTGAAAATATCAGTGTGTAAAGTTTAACTGGCCGAACATAACCGTAGGGAAACCCCAGATTCATTCACAGAAACTAACCAAAGTTTCACTTTGGTATCTGTGGGATATTTTAACACACATGATCTAAACTGAAGACTTACAGCCAGGGATGAAAGCAGCTTAATCATGGACTGCAGATCTTTATCTGATAAGAACTTATCAGGACCGAAATCGACCTGAAATCAGAGGCAGAAACAATACATCAGAAAAAAAATTGGAATTATGTAATGTTATGTTATGTTATGTTATGTAATGTATATATATATATATATATATATATATATATATATATATATATATATATATATATATATATATATATATATATACCCGACTTCATGTAAAAAGATCTATGTGGAAGCTGCATGTGAGTCAAGTATTGAGTCGATGCAGAAACAAACAAATGGTGATTTAGAAATATTCTTAGTGGATCGGAGAGAAATCAAGGTTACACAAGGAGCAGAATTAAGCAATAACGGACCACAGTACATGATTACACAGAATTGATGGAAAGTGTGTTTCTGCATGCATTTGAATGTTTGGGGAAAAAACACAACTCACCCAGCTTAAGACTTGTCGCTCCTTGGGCTGCTCTTTGTTTTTAACTAAGAAGTACCGCTTTCGTAATCTCCAACCTGTCAAAAATGCATCATTTTATCACGTGGTCTATAATGAGCAAGCATAACTGAAAAATCATGTTACTAACCAGAACATCAAATCGTTACGAAAATATCTTCACTCCCCTTGCCTTCCATTTTAAAATAAAGAGGATGAAAGTAAGGAGTCCCATTATGACCGCAGCATAAGGATCAAAAGAGCATCATGCATGCCCTCGGATAATCAAATCCCATGATTCTGAACTGAAGTTTCCGGAAGCTTTCAAAAACGTTGTATACTTTGTTATGCAGATTATTCTTCTCGATCCTCACGATTACTCAAGTCAAAGTGTGTTTTAAAGCTACTAAAATGTAGTGTTTTTTCATATACATAATATTGTGAAAACACTGACTGAAGGATATTAAAGCCACCCATAATCTATTTTGTAAGTCACAATTTATTTGCTATGTTAAATCGCCTGACATGAAAATTCTACAAAGTAAAACTATCTTCAGATAACAAAAAGGTGCAGAAGTGCCTCCGGGTTTTATGAATATTCATTCATTTATTGATTCATCTTCAGTAATATGCTGAGGGGTCATGGTGGTCAGGGTCATTGTCTACCCAGCTTACCCCAGGAACAGTGGGTGTGAGATGGGAATACACCACAGGGCACCATGTGCACATTCATTCACTCCTAGGGGCAATTTAGCGTACCGAATCCTCATACTGGCATGTTTATGGGAGATCTGCAGGAAACCGCAGAGAAAATTCTCAGAGACCCAGGAAGACCATGGGAGACACAACCAGCACATAAACCATAGCCCAAGCTCAGGGGACTCGGGAGCTTTGAGGTGACGAACTAACCGCTGCACCACCATGAAGCCAGAATTTATGAATATGAATACGCAAATTGAAAACACATCCAACCCAAAATCCATCATCCTGCCTTTTCCCTGTTTGGCTTTGGCACGGACACATGATTGGCTCTGACACTGTATGATGCAATAACACTTCACTGTCACATGTTTAATACGAATTCAGATTTTTCACTGAAGTTTTAAGCTCCCAGTTTTATAAAAGTATGCAGCAAGACCAATTCAATGACAGTTTTCACAATTTGACTTTTTTGCACAATCAAAATAATTTGCAGTAAGATTTAATCATTAAAAAAAAAAACTTTTAATAAAGGTTTTACAGTGGCACATTACAGTCAGATTTCTAGGCTGGCCTAGAAGAGCCATTTTCAATATCCATAAACAGGGTGACCTTTCTCTTGAACCATGTTTCAAGTGTTCACTGAAAAGCCAGATTGTTGAAAATGGAAATGAATATCCAACAAAAGAGAAGAGTCAGAATCTGGGAATATGGAGAGAAAAAAACAAAACGAAGGCATCTCTGATACTTCTCAAGTTCCACTCTTTTGCTATAATACTGTGAACAACTTCTCAAATGTCAAACTGATAGACTGCAGTTCAGCATGTGTAGGCTTGCCTCGTTTTCTTTAAAATAAATGAAACAATGGTTAAAATAAACCAGCTCCAACTCAAGTCAGTAAAGCTCAGACTTATAATCTCTTCAATGGCTTTTTGGCTCATTGGCTCCAGGTCTCAAGTTAAATTCATCAGACAGGCTCAAACTTTTTCTTGAACAAATTTTAGTTTGGGGTATAAACTGCGATTAGCACAATGTCTTGTGGAAAGCTGGGTCATTTTGGATTCCAAACTCTAATGAGTTCATCTGCTGGTTACAATGATAATACCATGAAAATCCTACACACATTCAACAACCAGTTCTTAAATGTCCAGTCCAATATTGTTCTAATGAAATCCTGAATAGACACGTGGATGGATGGATGCAAGGACGGACACACAAACAGACCAGTGGCAAAAACTTGCTAGTCGACAATGGGCTTAGAGTTCCTGAACATGAACGTGTAAGTAACATCTCTGTATGACAAACAGGAAGGAAGCTAATAAAAGGAACAGCCATTTCAGACGTTTGGCTGTGTTGTGACCTTGATTCTATTTCCAAAATCTAATCAGCTCATATGCTGATTACAGTGATAATTCCTTATAAATCCTACAAACATTCAACCAGTCTTTCTTGAGATATCACGCTAACAAAAATTGATGGACGGACAACCTGAAAACATAATGCCTCCGCCACTCAATGGCGCGGCATACAAAGTGTCAGCTTTGAGGAACAGGATGCCTCATCTCCTTCACCAGGACTGACAAAGTGCATATATTTTTTTATTATCCACACAAAGTGTGCATGTAGTGTACACTGCGTTTGCTCTGTATGCATACAGCCATGTTCGCTGCCTAAAATAGAACATTTCCCTAACTGAATATCGTACTCATGTGTTGAGCATATTGATTGTTTGGATGAGTCTCCAAATAAGAACTTGCTTGTTTATTTTGGCACCGCACATGCTTCTAGCTCCAACCTTAAACCCTCGCTAGCATCTGTGAGGAGCATCAAAACCAAGCTCAGCGAGTCACCGTTTCTGGAACTTTCACGTTAATTTGATTGGATAAAGTGTTAGCAAACACAAAAATGAGTTCATACTTGGCATAATCGAGTTCATACTTGGCCTTCTGGTTAAATACATTAACATTCTGCACTGAATTTGACGGTCTGACTTTGCGCTTGGAAAAAGAGGATTGTTCCTTTTCTTTTTTTATACAAAACAAACAGGCAAAGCAAGTATGAACTTAAAGCTACAGTGCAAAGAAAAAAAAAAATGGGACATTGGTTACGGTACAAGAATAACAGTCTACAGTATAACATGATGTTCTTGAACGGCTGCGAGTCGTCCTGGAATAGTGATTCAGTGCTGGGTCAGAATTGGCGGTTAATCTGTAAACATTTGTCACGTCAGCTTGACTCCATCAAGCGTAATCATGCCCTAACTTTAGGTATGAAAGAAGTCCAGTTCTACAGTGACAGACAAGAGGCAGCAGATAATCAGGTGAGAGAACATGTGTGTGTGTGTGTGTGAGAGAGTAAACAAAGCAAATGGGAGTCAGAAAGTGAGAATGACTTGGTTCTATAGGATGTGAGGGAGTCATACAGGGCATCTCTTTGACCATGTGTGTATATTTATTGCTGCATTTTAGCTATTATGCAAACACAATCGGACTTGTCCCTATATTTTTTTGACAGGCTGGATAACAAAATAGAAAGATTAGGTAATATTATACACTGAGAAAGACAGATGGGGTAATAAAAAAAATTTAAAAACCACACGTCGGAAGTGACCGGAGGTGATATTTTTGTTCTCTACTCAGTGTTTTAGATAGCTACTTTGTATCTATCTGCCTTGGAAATGTGACTAGACATAATATTAATCTGCGTAATGGAGCAATGCACAGCAAAGCCAAATATAGTAAATGTTCTTCCACAAGTAGCTTACAAAAGTGCTGCAATAGCAATAGAAAATTGCTAGTTTAAATGCCAGCTCACTCTCAATGTTCTTGTGGCCATGGCCTGAGTCTGCCAAGTATAACCTCTTTGAAAAGTGCTTAGAAATGTGCATGGAAATTTATGTGGTGTTTAAACAAAGTTTAAAAGGCTTTAAACGAGGCAAATATTTTTACTACCACAGAAACAAAGCCAATTAAAACACTCAAAACTGTCTTACTGGAAATATTGCTCCATTCTGAGAATTCATTCCTGAAGTCACACAATAACTATTTATTTCCATCTGACAGGAATGAGTAGTATGTACTGTCAGATATCTCACACTTGTAACTCTATAAATGACCGAACGCTGATGGATTCTGGGTGTGCATACAGTTTGTTTTCATCTGAGCTGAATCAGTAAATGGCTTTATATGGTTTCCTGCAGCGTCAGCATTAACAGCTAAATTATCTAGTCTGACTTACCCATGTCTTTTAAAGGCTCAACCACTTCCCATATCAGGTCCGATCTGAAGTACATGGACACTTGCTGTAAAGCGATTTCTGAAAAGGATAAATGAAGATGGTTAGATTATACACCAATTAGACCACAGTGCGGTTGAATGCTCGAATCTGATTGATGAGAAGGTGTGCATTTATTAATGTGTTCCTTATACTACATTACTGTTTCTATAGTAACAGCTCACACATAAGGACTTGTACGGTGGACGCACCATGTAAATTAAGTCTTATAATAACCAGATTTTTATTTTTATTTTTTTTTTTTTAAACAGTCCTTCCATGATTTTGCAATTTTGCAATCTGAGAAACGAATGCAAATTCAAGCAAGCTCTGCAATTGCTCAAAATTACCGCAGATTTGGGCCGAGACGCGTCATGGGACGTCATCACGACGCATGCTTAGCCAAAGCCCTCTTCGATTCGTGTGCGTCGAACATGAGTACAGCTAAAAGGTTTCATTTACCAACAAACATGACTGCGAAACTATGTTGTACAATTGCGATTTCACCAATTCAAGTAGTTTTCCGTAAAAAAGCACAAAACCCAGCGAACTTTGAAAAAAGCCACAGCAAAATCAAGCATTTCTGGCTGCAACAATCACAAAAAAAAAAACCCCTCTCCTTTAATGGACTGTAAAAAGTGGTGTTGTTATACAAAGTAATTCGTTATAATTATAATGTGGTGTTTTTTGTTAGGAGAAATTCATTTAACTATGGAAGGAGTCTCTGTTGTATGCACTCTCAGTCTTGGTTGTCCTTTTTGTCAGTAAAATGACAGGCTGCGTGTTTTGAGAGACAGACAGAGAGAGAGAGACACACACACACACACACACACACACAAACACACACACACACTGGTGAGGCAATGAATGTTCATCACCACTATCACGTAGGAGAGAATAGGAACTAACTTGTCTCTCAGAACTTCCACAACGTAGAATCGAACTATAAACTAGTAAAACAGGTTGTCGTTCATAATAAAGCGATCATCGTAACCCCCCCACCCTCCAGTTACATTATTTCCGTATAACATGGTCTGTCGTGTGTTACTCCTTGTTGTTCTATGCTAGAATTCTAAAGGGCACTAAAACGAGGAAAGCCAAACAAATTCATTCTATAAGAAGACACAAAACACCCTGCGATGTAAAGATTCATTGATTAGAATTAGCTCACCAATCTCAAAACAGTGTTTATTAGGCAAAAATTGGGTGGCAGTTGTGAGCAAATCGTATCAAAGTGTGATACACACAGCTATTTCTTTTATGACAGGGGTTCTATTATGCAGAAATGTTAATAGATGGGTAATAAACGTTAATCCAGGCAGATATAGTATATGTGGGATAAATGGAGATATATAACAGGGATACATGTTAATAGAGGCACTATGCTTGTCCTCTCTCTTTCTCTGTACTTTTTTTCTGTGCCTGTCAATCTCAGTTAAGGGGTGTGGCCTTCAACTCCTCCCCAAAGCGATTATCTTTCATTAAAATCAAACTGCTTGCACTTCAAAACTTGCAAATTACTGCATTTCATCATAACACTGCATACGCTTAGTAGATCAGTTCATGAAAACAGTGTCATTTGATACTGAATCCTCATTAATGAACTGGTTCGCTTCACATGTAATGTTTGCCCAAATTCCCCACACACCTACATACCTGTGTAGTTTGCGGAATAATTGTTGGTGTCGAGGAACTTTTTGACAAGTTCACAGCTGGAGAGGATGTGGTGCTGCGTGAGGAAGTTCAGATACGCCTGTAGACCTTTTTGCCGCTCTGCTATGAACTCACGGTCCATGTTCCCGATTAACTTCTTAGGAGGAAGTGGCAGGTTCAGGCCCGAGATCTGAGGCAAGAAATATGTAATCGGTGATGAAGAGAAAAGACAGAAAAAAAAATTATGCCTACTCTCACTTTTACTGGAAAGTACACTTTCCGGGACTGAACAGGAAATGTTTGTAGAGGGTCAGCAAAAAAATGCTGAAACATCATTCGGTCATGTTTTCAACACTGTGGCCAGAATTCCAGGAATTTCAAGTTACAAAAATATGAATTATTTGGTGGTTTTACTCACCAGCAGACTATTATTAAGCATGTCGAAGTCACTGTATCTCCTGATCACCTGCAAGTATCACAAAGCAAAAACATACGGAGTCAAAGATCTCTCAGTGGTTCCAAGCTCTGGTCCTAGAGTACTCATGTCCTTCATATTTATTTTTATTTTTTTCCAGCTATAGCACACACCCTGGCTCAGGGAAACTTGTTACTGTTACAAACATGTTTGGCCAGACAGTAAATGTTAGCAGAATTTTCCCCTAACCCAAATATAGTCGATAAACCAAGACACATTTAAAGTCTTGTGCCTTTTAGGATGAATATGTTCGCTTTATCTATAAGCTAGTGTGCTCCAAACCAATGACAAAATTCACATTTAGAAGATATATGCATTCAAAATTTACACTCTCTCTCTACCACCAATACAGTTCAATAGTTTTGATGACATCACTCTGCACTTCAGCTTCTCATCAGAATTCCTGTGCAATCAAATGCTCTCTAGAATCTGAAGTGTCCCGCTCCAAACATTATAAAAAAAATCACCTTGCTGAAGTTGCCGTTGTTGAGCGAGAGGAATCATATCAGAAAGCATGGGTCGTAAATGTGCTTTTGGCTGTTCGAACGTGCTCGTTTAATTCAGGAGGTGGATAAAAATCCAACCCAACACATTGTTATTGCTTGGGCTCACGTCCATGGTACTAACTGTCAAGTATGGCTTAGCCCGGGCTGTGAGGTAAAAAGCAGAGGAGCCACTCGATATGTCCTGCTCTGACTTCCTGTTTCAGTGGAAATTACATCAACACTACACTACATTACATCAACGATTAACGCTGAGCGTTTCAAGACACTTCATGGGGACTTTAATGCCTAAAGTCTGTTTTGTTAGTTTACAAGTACAATTGCAAGTCAAATTTATCTAACAGGTAACTGAAGCCAAACAGACAACAATTTAGCAAATGCAATCTGTCTAAATAATCATACATTCATCAGAAAGTCAGGACACACTGTTTGGCTCAGTAATAATATAAATTAGCAGAAAATTGTACATGCAAATGAAATCAGAACTATATCATCATCAGAACTATTTTCCTCGGGTGAGACTGACAGAGTGAAACCAAAGAAATTTGTTACAATGGTGCTTGAAAGTTTATGAACCCTTTAGAATTTTCTGTATTTCTGCATATTATATATGACCTAAAACAATCTGATTTGTTTACTTTACTTTAATATTCTTGGTAAGTTTATTTAATTGAGAAAAATTATCCAATATTACATATCTGTAAGACGCAAAAGTATGTGAAGATTAGTAGGTGAAGGTGAAATTAGAGTCTGGTGTTTTCAATCAATGGGATGACATTCAGGTATGAGTGAGCACCCTGGTTTTTTGTTTGTTTTTTAAGAACAGGGATCTATAGTCAAAGTCTTATCACAGCACATGTTTGAGGTGTATCATGGCATGAAGAAAGGAGATTTCTGAGGACCTCAGAAAAAGTATTGCTGATGCTCATCAGGCTGGAAAAGGTTACAAAACCTCTAAAGAGTTTAGACTCAACCAATCCACAGTCAGACATATTGTGTACAAATGGAGGAAATTCAAGACCATTGTTACTCTCCCCAGGAGTGGAGACCATCAAAGATCACTCCAAGAGCAAGACATGTGATCCAAGTCCATGAGATCACAAAGGAACCCAGGATAACTTCTAAACAACTAAAGGCCTTATCCAATAGAAATGTTGTGGAAGGACCTGGAGCAAGCAGTTCATGTGAGGAAACCCACCAACATCTGTATTGAGGAACGGGGTAAAATTCCTCCAACTGATGTGCAGGACTGATCAAGTTACTGGAAACGTGTAGTTGCAGTTATTGCTGCACAAGGAACCTTTGAAAGCGAAGGTTCACATACTTTGCCTCTCACAGTTATGTAATATTGGATCATTTTCCTCAATAAATAAATGAACAAGAATAATAATTTTGTCTTGGTTGTTTAACCGGGATCTCTTTATCTACTTTTAGGACTTCTGATGGTCATATTTATGCAGAAATATAGAGAATTCTAACGGGTTCACAAACTTCCAAGCACCATTGTATATCCTTTTGTCCTCTGTTATAAGTAACAGTGTCCACAGTATCAGAAACCACAGAAGCAAACCGATTTGAGTTACTGAACAATGTGTTAATTATGTCTGCCTTGCAGCTCCAGTGCACAACTAAATCAAACTATATTAAGATAAAGGAAAAACTGCTGACTGTTTTTACCGCGATCACTTTCATGAACTGGCTAGTTTAATCAGGTGTGTTAAAGCAGGCAAAACAGAAACATATTAGGTTACTATAAGGGTACTCCAGGAGCACGGTTGGAAACTGATGGATTAACGGATTAATTAGTTCTTTTGTACAAATAAGATGATCATTACCGAATTATTCTAAACCAGACTGAAGTGGTCAAACAAAGAACAAAGCCTAGTTATGTTAAATAGCTTCCACAATAAGGGTGTCAACAGGGTATTCGGCCCGGGGGCTATATGTTTGACACCCCTGTTGTTGAACATCTGTGGAAAAAAAAAGTTCCTGTTATAAACAGTCATCTCCTCACTTACTCTCCAAATTAATTGGACCGGAAAAAGGGAACAGCTTGACCTGTTATAAGGTGCTGAGACTCGAGACTCCTTACATAAGTACTAAGTAAACACCGCGTTACAGAAATATTCACCATATAAACGATTATACAGAGTGTCTCAAAACTCCATACATAATACTTTTAATTATTAGCAATTTTTAGCAAAATTACTTGAAAGAATTTTCATACTTGTTATATATATCTTCTTCTTCTTCCAGATAGCCTTTAAGAACGCCTTTGACAAAAGAAGAACGTATTGAAATCGTTCTCATGGCTGGATCGGGAAGCTGTCGCAAAGTTGCGATGGACTTTAAAAGGAAACATGGCGAGCGCATCACACACATGACATTGTTGCCAAACTTATTAACAAATTCAAGTTTTACGGACCAACCGAGAAGTGGACGTCTATGAATATCCACTGACGAAGGCACAACCGACGTGGTGCTCACAGACATAGTCCCCTGTGACCTTTGGGACACTCTGTACTTTGATAAACATCAGCACATTTTTATAAATCTGTCTACTATTAGTCTTAAATCACGTGGAAAGTCCTTACAAGTCCCTTAGAAGGAGTTGTTACTATAGAAGCGACAATGTATTAGAACAAACGCATTCATATAAACCTGAAGTGCAGTTGGCACTACTGTCAGAGCTGCTGCTATAGAAGATTCATCAACATCTTCTGAACAGTCAGATTAGAGAATTCAATGGCACTGAGGGATACGTCATATAACTGATACATCCTTTTATTTTGAGTTGTGCAACCTGGGACAAACTTGAGGAGAAACTGAAGTACAGCCAATCCCCAGATTTCAATCACATAACTGCAATCCATGGGTGCCAGGATGGTGAGCTACTAATCATCAACTTGCTGAGTCTCCTTTTTCTCACTTATGCTAAGTAATGTAAAATGTCTCAGGTTTGCTGGCAGTGTGCTTTAAGTCAAATCCCATGCATTCGTGACATTGAACTCACACGTCCTCGATCACCAGCGACCTCGAAGACTTCAGCTACAGCTGCACGACACAAACAGGAAAATGCTAGACAGACTCTTAACTCGACACTAACTTACCGTCCAGCTGTTTTCTGTAGAGACTCCCCTCTGCACACGGATGATGTATTCCTGGTGATGAAAAGAGCAGAATTAAATAAAAACCCACAGAGTCATAAGAATATGTATGAATGGTAATAACTATGCACAAGCAGTGATGTGTGTCTGGAAAATATCTACCTCCACATAGAAGTTATTTGCATATGTTGTAGTTATAATTTGGATGAGAACACACATTTGCACAATTTCCATTGAAATGCCCAAATATGTTTAATGTTTGACATTTGCTGCTTTAGTTTTGCCCTGTAGCTATGATGTTAATGTTAATATTTATATTACTGCACTCATTCTTATACATCATCACTTCTGTAGTAAGAGCTCTTTCACAGTGACTTGGCCAGCCTCTCCACATAATCGAAGGTTTAAAAAATAAGCTTATTTATCAATAACAACAACAACAAAAAAAGTATTGCCATTTAACAAACATAATCATTGATATGGTGAGAATTTCAATAGGAAAATGTCTATTTAACATTTATTCAAACAGTCTCCAGTGTCAGTGCTTTAGTAATAATCTGTAAGTCTTCTGACAAACTTTGTACTTTATAGTTAAACAGTAACATGAAATGCCATATATTTTTGTCTTATTAACTTCAAGAGAGCAGAAAAAAAGAGAAACTGGTGAAGGAATGACCGTTCATAGCTGCTATAAATCGGTGATAACAGGAATTAACTCGTCTCGTGGACATTACACAACAGTAATCGTAACTATAAATGGATAAAAAGTACTGTAATTAATACAAAATTGTTACCGTCGATAAACTGCTGTGGTACAGGAGGAATAAAACACTTTGGGGCATGCTGAAAATGATCAATTTTTGGGGGTAATAACAGTAACTTTGCTTTGCATTGGATTACATCACCTCATCCCACTGTGGTTTATTTTCCTGTAACACTTGCCCTGTGGTGTTTTACTCCTTACTTATAAACATAATGCTCACTGTTATGTTATAAAGGTAGCCATCTTGGACAACCTGAAATTCTTCACCGCACAATCCAGGTTCATTGTTTTGAAGGCTGAATTGGGCTGGAAACCTTGAAGTTATGCAGACGATAACATAGTTCCATGTTGAACTTAAATCTGTAACTGATACTTTACAAAAATGGTTCATTTGAAATTGAGATTAGGTAGGTTTTCAATGTCGTTTGAAGCAAACACAGTACATAGTGTGTTTGAGCATGCATTCGTGGAAAAGAAGCAAACTTCAGAATCTGATCTTGTTGATCAACTACATTTGGTGTAAGGGAAACATTTGATTTTTGCCAACCTGTTCCTTTAACCCAATGTGTAATAATACCGGTTTATTTTGGTCTGTGACGCATTTGGCACGGTCATGCTGGAGTTAGAAGAGGGAGAAAACAGGATAAATTGAAGGTCAAAGTCCAGTTGTAATATAACAGGCTCTAATGTGGTATGGGCTTCCTTCATCTAGAAGTTTACAAACTTTTGTTTATCCCTTTTTGGCTCTGGGTAGGTTGGATTCATTTCTGAAGGCATTCACACAATGTTTTAGTGTACGTTTCCAAATAAACAACAAAACCACATCAAATAGCAAGTGGCTTTTCTTATTACTGACTAATACAGTGATGTTTTGTACCCTAAATGTACAGATCACCCTTGTGATCTGTACTTTTACATGTTTTTATTACAGCAATAAAGAGTTGCACCATACTGTATAGGATCCTGTGGGCAGGATTTGCAAATGCACAACAAATATCTAGCTGGTTCAGTTTTTGGGAAGCATCGTGGCAGTTGATCTGCATCACAGCTTCCTCAGAGTTAGCTAGTAATCACAATACTCCAGCAGGCTAATCATGTGAATGTCATATACTGTAGCTAGGAACTGGAATAAAGCTGGTTTGACGTTAAACGTTCGTTATTCGCGGATATGCGGAAATTAAGGGGCCGTCTCTAAAGTTACATACGACATTGTTAAACACGTTTGTAACTTCAATAGCATTTGAAGGGCATGACTTACAGTCACAAAACCAACTGTAAAGTGTTCATCTAGGTGTCAGGTATGATGCACAACTTTGAGATTTTTTATATTTATTAAAATAAGCTATTAAATCATATGTAAATTAGATATGAATTTCACTACCGAATGGGCCCATACACAAAATATGCCATTTAAAGCTCAATAACATTTGAAAGGAATGATGTGCAGTCATGATCCCAACTGTAAAGGGTTCATCTAGGTGTCAGGTATAACGCACACCTTTTAAATTATTTTTAACAAAATAAAAGTCATTCTCTTCAAATGCTATTGACGTTAGAAACGTGTTTAACAATATCGTATGTAACTTTAGAGACAGTCCCTTAATTTCCGCATATATGCGAATATCGAACGTTCAACGTCAAACCAACTTTATTCCAATTAGCTACGAAGCTTCCAAACAAGCTGTGTTTATCCATGTTGGGGGGAAAAAACAAAAAACAAACAAACAAACAAACAAACAAAAGTTACACAAATACGAGCACGACTAAGAAATATCTGAGTCTTAAAATCATTTCTTCAGCTAGCAAGCCAACCTGTTGCCAACATACTCTATTAAAAAGACCCAGCTTGCAAACTAACCCAGCTAAATAGCTATACTTTCCTTTTTGTTTTGTTTTAGAAAGCGTATTAGCTTGTCAGTCTGGACTGTTTAACGTTAGTAGGTGTAGCATTTAATGTTAGTTAATTTGCAACGTAGCTCATTTCAGTTTATTGTCATGGTTACCAAGCTAGCTAAACACATTAACATGCTAGCTACTGTATGGCACTCACATGATGTAGCTAGCTATCACTATGACAGCTAGCATAAAAAACAAATTCATATTTAAAAAATATACATTCTGTCGCTTCATATTCGTTTTTGTTCGACCGCCCTCGTACCTAAATATAACGTTATATAAAAGCTAGTGTTGTGTACAGGAATACAGGAACGTGTAACAAGGGCTCTGTTCCAAACCGCACGCTACACAACTAAGTAGTGTATTAAGTAACGATAGTTGTCTTGTTGGTGTACTATTTTGCGACAGTATTTAGTACAGACTAGTACACGGTTTCGGGAAGCTGCTGTTTCTCTTTCACCACAGCTTGTTTACGTTATTAATAATACTATTGTAGCTGCGTGTCGTGACAGTTTCGTTTTAGGTTCTAATTTACTATCAGGCTGTGAATTCCTCTTACCGTGTGAGACTGTAAATTCTGACTCGCTTCGATTATCGCCGTCAGAGAAACCGTATCGTCCAGCAGGAGCTTCCCGGCCGCCGGCTTCTCCATTAAAGCCATTCCGCTCTGCGCTTGGCGTTAGCAGATAACAATCATTAAATATCCCACATCTAGGAGATAGTCCTCCGGTTAAAACCCGCTTCATTTGTCATTGTGGCGGAGGCGAAGAGGTGGACATGTATTTTACCGCAAAGGTCCGCCCCAGAATACGAAGAGCAAACACACACACACACGCACGCGCGCACACACACACACACACACACACACACACTTACTGTCCTTGTGAGGACCTTCTACTGACATAATTATAAATGCTACACCTACATCTAACCCTTACTTTTGGTTTTGTTGTTGTTGTTGTTGTTGTTGTTATCATTATTAATAATAATAAAAGCTGCTGCTTTTGTAACAAAAAAGCAGTTTCCCTCATTTTCCTACACACACACACTGTCCTTGTGAGGACCTTCTACTCACATAATTATAAATGCTACACCTACATCTAACCCTTACTTTTGGTTCTATGTTGTTGTTGTTGTTGTTGTTGTTATCATTATTATTAATAATAAAAGCTGCTGCTTTTGTAACAAAAAAGCAGTTTCCCTCATTTTCCTACACACATACTGTCTTTGTGAGGACCTTCTACTGACATAATTATAAATGCTACATCTAACCCTTACGTTTGGTTCTTTGTTGTTGTTTTTATAATTATTATTAATAATAAAAACTGCTGCTTTTGTAAACAAAAAAAGCAGTTTTCCTCATTTTCCACCACACACACACACACACACACAGAGAGACACATGATTTGTGATGGTGCCTCCTATGGAAACTTTAAATAGGTAAACAGATGCAATGGTTCAAATGGGTGTGAGTCTCCCTCTTTCAGTTAAAAGAGTGTGATACCAAATCAACACTTCTATTCATGACTGAACCGACACAAAAGCACATTTGCCACGAACCTCCAGGGTTGGGGGTTCGAGTCGCACCTCCAACTCGTGTGCGCAGAGTTTGCATATTGTCCCCGTGCTTCAGGGGTTCTCTCCAGGTACTCCGGTTTCCTCCCCCTGTCGACTCGGGTACAGACAGATAAAGCCACTCACCATTTGTGCATTTCTTTGTCTTCCTTTGCACACATTTACATACCTTCCTGAATAACATTTGCCTGTATTCCAGTGACTTCCTTTAAACCATATATGGAGTTGTTCCTGCCCTACATTGATATTCTTCCTGTTTTATGCAAATATGCCCTTCCACCTAGCCAATCAGTAGTTAACCCATTGTCTCTGTTGTGTGTCAAGCATGATATATACTCTGCCTTTCTTGGAATAAATGGGAGGTCTTGCCATTTGAACTTTGTGTGTCTGTGTGTCATTTGGCAAACTCTCCCAAGGTCTTGGTGTGGGAAGTGTGTGGCGGGGCAAGGGTGCCTTCTTTCTTGTGTATGTTCTTTTTCTCTTTTCCTAACACCACAACCTGGAGATTATCTATTTTCAATTCCTAATAAATGTGGAGGAAACACATGCAGACACTGGGAGTACATGTGAATCTCCACACAGACAGTAACATGAGTTGAGGATCAAACCAGGGATGCTGGAGCTGTGAGACAGCAACACTGCCCACTACACAGCTGTACGGCCCCCAACACGCTTTAGTTCAGTTAAATTGAACATATATTGATGTGTCCTTTTTTTGTTTGTAAGGAACAATCATTTTCAATGCATTTCTTTACTATTTTGTGTGTGTGTGTGTGTGTGTGTGTGTGTGTGTGTGTGTGCGTGTTTTGCCTGCGAGTTGACGCTCTCTCCCCAAACCTCCTCTCACAGACTGAAAAGACAAATCTCTTTCTTTCACTCATACACACCCTAATAATCTCCATCCCTGAATTGGCTACCTCACTCTCCTCTCCACCAATAGCTGGTGTGTGGTGGGTGTTCTGGAGCACTATGGCTGCTGTCGGATCATCCAGGTGGATGTTACACATTGGTGGTGGTTGAGGAGATCCCCCCATACAATGTAAAGAGCTTTAAGTGTCTAGAAAAGTGCTATATAATGTAACTGTAACACATCAACTGGGGAGTGTACGTTGATTTTTCGACAGCAATATTGGTTTTTAAGCACTTCATTTTTCTATTCGAATTGGCTCTAGGCTTGTCATTTGAAGCAGCCATATTATAGATTGCTGGACCGATTTTCCTGCTGGAATCCATTCAATCTGCTTTATAAGCTCTACCAAATACAAAAACAACATAAAACATAGAATCTTTTATATCAGGCCACCCAATTTTTAGGTGAGCTAAAGTATAGGAACAGATAAGTTGTGAAGTAAATTAAAGTAAATAACACTTTGTTTGGCTGCATATCCATTACTTATAATGACTGCATCAAGCCTGTGACTCATTGACATCATCAAATTGTCGGTTTCTTCTTTTATGATGCTTTTCCAGGCTTTTCCCACAGACTCTTTCAGTTGTTGTTTGTTTTGGCAGGTTTCACCTTTCAGTCTCCTCTTCAGGAGGTGAAATGCTGCTCAACTGGTTTAAACTCTGGTTATTGACTTGACCAGTTTAAAACCTTCCACTTTTTAACCCGATAAACCTTTGTTGAGTTGGTAGTGTGTTTCGGGTCATTGTCTTGCTGCATAATGAGGTTCCTCCTGATTCATTTGGATGCATTTCTTGATGGTCACTCTGGTTGAGCTCCAATGATCATGTGTGGAGATGGGAGAAACTTGCAGAAGGTCAAACCTCCGCTGAGCTGGATTTTATGGCAACGTGACATCTCCTCAGTACAAGACACACACAAGCCCACTTGTAATTTGACTCTCTTTTTTTTGCCACTGTGCTTTTGGGAACCTTCAATGCAGCAGAAATGTTTTATAGCCTTCCCCAGATCTGTGACTCTACACAGTCCTGTCTCTGAGGCAGCTCCTTTGACCTCATGGCTTGGTTTTTGCTCTAATATACATTTTTACCCGTTAGACTTTCCCAAATCATGTCTAATCAATTGAATTTGCCACAGGTGGACTCTAAAGTGTAGAAACATTTTAAAGATGATCTATGGAAATGGGATGGTATTTAATTTTTTTTTAAACTTTTGAATACATTTACATATGAAGTGGTCTGAGTACATTCTGAATGCACTATATATACTTTTAACATCTCTTTTTGAGTAATGCAGCTGTGCACAGACTTACTCACCTGGAGATCCTGTCTGTGCAAGCACCTAGGAAAACAACCTCAACTGATTCAGTCTGCACAGGGACTGAACCCCATTGCATTTCAAACATGAATGACTAATAAGCAAGATCATCAGCCAGTGTTTGTGTGTACCAAAATTTTAACCATTTATAGTTACATTTATTGTCATGGAACATCAATGAAACTGTGACACAAGTACCTGTTATCACTTATGGTACAGCAACTATAAACAATAGTTCTCACACAAGACACTACCAACCCCCCCCCCCCCCAACCCCCCCCTTTAAAGAAAAAAAAGTGTCTTTTTACCAAAAAACCAGGAAGAGCAAACTCCTCTATCTTGAAATCATGGCAGAACACATTGACACACAAGGCTCCTTCCATAAATGTTCATATAAAAGTCTTCTTACAGAGAAGTTCACCACATCAAAAAATAATAATAAATTGTTTGAATTTTTTAATGATTTTTTTTTTGTCTTGCACTAATAAATGTGGAGTATCTGTCATACAAGTCCCCTGTGCAAGTTGTTACTACAGAAATGACAAGATAACAGATGTGGTGCTTGCAACTGTTAGCTATACGTTTAATTTACTAGTTACCTACATTAGCTTTATAACTGCAATACAAAACTAAAGCAAACTCCAGGCACCTAACATGTCTAGGCTGATGAACGACACTGGAAGATTGAGGAAATCGTGTGCATTTTATTTATTTAATCTCTTCCTTTAAGACAGAACAGTTTGTGCAGTTTGGACTATATTAAAAAAAAGAAAAAAAAGAATGAGTAATAATATAATGTTTCCACGTACAAGAAGAGTCTCATGCAAAGATATGAAAGACGTTTATTAAGTTTCATATTAACTAAGTCCCCTGCATGCCCTGCGGTATCATGACCATCACCTCCCCCTCCATCACCACTTTGTCTCTGACAGAACAGGAAACGGAAATGAAAGCAAATGACATTTTGATCTTCTTCAGCTCTGCCTCAGCCACCACCTCCTCTCCGACAAACAAAGGTGCCGGGAAGCGAATTTCCTGGTGGAGAAACACACAGCCTCTGCCGGGCATTTTGGTCCCCAAAACTGCTGAGATGAGGCCATTAATCAGCACGCCGTGAACAATGGGAGCTTCAAAAGAGGTCTTTTTGGCGAATTCAGGGTCAAGGTGGAGCGGGTTCGTGTCTCCTGTTAGCTCAGCGAAAAGTTCAACATCCCTGGCGCTGAAAACCCTCGTCAGTGAGGCTCGGGCTCCAACATGGAGCATTCGGAGAGCGCTTGACTCTGGCATGAAGAGCTTCGACGTCCCAAATACTGCTGTGCTCAGAACATGGTGCACGCTTTTCCCAAGCAGAGTTCTTCTGAGAATGAAGGCCATTTTCACATGCAAACTAGTACAGCTCCAGCTCACGACTGTTTCCAGATAAAGCTAACAAGAATGGTGAGACCTAGAAGGACAGAGAATAAAAGATGGTGATATTCATTAACACGATCCAGTGTTGTATGTTTACATATCCATCTCCCCCCCCCCCCCTTAATATAATTTTTCTCTTCTCTATTCTCTCGTGTTTGACTGCTTTCACACTAGGTCCTGGCATGAAAATCTGGCTCACATGACATGGACACTGTGGCCACAACGATGCTATAATTGCTTCTGCTTTCCAGCTGAATAGGTACGCTAATTAGCTAAAAATTCTAAAGTCTAAATTCTAAACACAAGCTAATCAGTTATGCTCAAAACAAAGCACATACCAGATATGCCCAAAACACCAGCACTAACACTGTTTAAAAGTGGCTGCATTTTGTCTGCCTTGTTGCTGTTTTCCATATAGGAGGTAAATGATGCAGTTTGACAAATGTGTGTGAACCCCACCTTAGCTGAGTTTATACTTTTCTTTTAACAATATTTAATGAGAGGGTCCATGAAAGTTAATTTACGGATAAACGATGCGCGGCTCCAAAGATTAGAAAATCATTAAGGACCCCTATTCTAGAGAGTTTTTGAGTATTAACATGAACATGTTTCCAGATCACTGTTAGTGTTGGAGTTTAAAAACAAACAAACAAAAACTTCCAGCCTACTAAAAAAAACCCTAAATCTGTTTTAAATATTAATATACTGGATCTTCTAAAGTAGTACATACTTATGAATGCAAGGGCATAGTTTTGGAATTGAGATGTAATTCATAACAACAATCACAACGACAGTGGAAAGTTTGAAAGAGAAGTTTGAAGAGTGTGTCTGTGTGTTTTATCTCCTCTTTTATCTTCTGCACAGAGACAAACATGGTGTTTTAAAGGTCAACATAGAAACCTGATTAATAGGGATGTTTTTCTTCTGATCTGCCATCTAGTGGATGTCACTTAATTCTTTGCATGTACAGTATCTCACAAAAGTGAGTACACCAATCACATTTTTGTAAATATTTGATTATATCTTTTCATGTGACAACACTGAAGAAATGACACTTTGCTACAGTGTAAAGTAGTGAGTGTACAGCTTGTGTAACAGTGTAAATTTGCTGTCCCCTCAAAATAACTCAAAACACAGCCATTAATGTCTAAACCGCTGGCAACAAATGTGAGTACATCCCTAAGTGAAAATGTCCAAATTGGGCCCAATTAGCCATTTTCCCTCCCTGGTGTCATGTGACTTGTTAGTGTTACAAGGTCTCAGGTGTGAATGGGGAGCAGGTGTGTTAAATTTGGTGTCATCGCTCTCACACTCCCTCATACTGGTCACTGGAAATTCATCATGGCAAAGAACTCTCTGAGGATTTGAAAAAAAGGATTGTTGCTCTACATAATGATGGCCTTGGCTATAAGAACCCTGACACTGAGCTGCAGCACGGTGGCCAAGACCATACAGCGGTTTAACAGGACAGGTTCCATTCAGAACAGGCCTCGCCATGGTCGACCAAAGAAGTTGAGTGCAGCATGATAACGACCCCAAACACACCTCCCAGACGACCACTGCCTTGCTAAAGAAGCTGAGAGTGAAGGTGATGGACTGGCCAAGCATGTCTCCAGACCTAAACCCTGTTGAGCATCTGTGGGGCATCCTCAAACGGAAGGTGGAAGAGGACTGCAGTGGCAACCTGTGAAGCTCTGGTGAACTCCATGCCCAAGAGGGTTAAGGCAGTGCAGGAAAATAATGGTGGCCACACAAAATATTGACACTTTGGGACCAATTTGGACATTTTCACTTAGGGCTGTACTCACTTTTGTTGCCAGCGGTTTAGACATTAATGGCTGTGCGTTGAGTTATTTTGAGGGGACAGCAAATTTACACTGTTACACAAGCTGTACACTCACTACTTTACATTGTAGCAAAGTGTCATTTCTTCAGTGTTGTCACATGAAAAGACAATCATATTTATAAAAATGGGAGGGGTGTACTCTCTTTTGTGAGATACTGTACATAAGATACATGCATTCGATGTCCATGTGTGCAGTCACGCATGGATATAAACTGGTATAAACTGGGCCTAAAT